>NC_086182.1:12130000-12430000 GCF_023053635.1 Elgaria multicarinata webbii | reverse complement strand
CTTTATACTTCACCCAGAAACAAATTGGCAGCAGGTGAAGAGATTTTAGGACTAGTGTCCTAAATTGCGTTGTGGATGATGATGATGATGATGATGATGATGATGCATCATTTACACAGGGAATATGTAGACGAGCTGGAGCGTGTTCAGAGGAGGGCAACCAGGATGATCAGGGGTCTGGAAACAAAGCCCTATGAAGAGAGACTGAAAGAACTGGGCATGTTTAGCCTGGAGAAGAGAAGACTGAGGGGAGACATGATAGCACTCTTCAAATACTTAAAAGGTTGTCACACAGAGGAGGGCCAGGATCTCTTCTCGATCCTCCCAGAGTGCAGGACACAGAATAACGGGCTCAAGTTAAAGGAAGCCAGATTCTGGTTGGACATCAGGAAAATCTTCCTGACTGTTAGAGCAGTACAACAATGGAATCAGTTGCCTGGTGAGGTTGTGGCCTCTCCCACCCTAGAGGCCTTCAAGAGGCAGCTGGACAACCATCTGTCAGAGAAGCTTTAGGTTGGATTCCTGCATTGAGCAGGGGGTTGGACTTGATGGCCTTGTAGGCCCCTTCCAACTCTGCTATTCTATGATTCTATGAATATGGTGATATTTGAAAATTATTTTAGGATGAGGATTAATTTTTAGAGGGGTCTCCGTGTTAGCCTCTTGCAGCAAAACCGGCAAAGCACCACATGGCACCTCACACGTTTAGTTTGCCATAAGTTTTCATGGACGCTGTCCACTTCATCCGATTCCCGAAGTGTTAACTTCAACTTGGCAGATTTATATATCCATGCTGGGTGTGGGGGAGAGACGTAGATTAAAATTGAAATTCAGTAATTGAAATTCAGAAAGTACAGACATTAATGATTACCTTAACAGTTGACATTCACAAAATGAGGAGTGATAATGTGGAAATGGCCACCCTAGTAGTTACTGAGCCAATGTAGTCATGCATTCATTCACTGCATTTTTACCTTCTTTTACAGTCAAGAAGGCTTCCAGAACAGCTTACAAAGAGAAGAAATAAAACAGTCCCTGACTGCAGGCTTACAATCTAAAGGGCGCAATGCAAGATGAAAAGGGACTGGGAAGGAGGAAGAAAAAAGCAAATTCAGGCACTAGGGTCAAAGTTCAGCAGGTGGTTGAGTCAGAGTAAAACACAGTAGAAGGCTTGCTGCTTCCCCTTTCTCTGAAGTCCTCCTCATCAGCAGCAGTGGGTAGCAGGAGGGAGGTAATGCAGAGACCAGAGGATGGGTTGTGGCTGAGACCGAAATCCCTGTTCAGAGCTTTTCTACTTCAGGCTGCTTAAGATTTACTCCAGTCCTTGCAACAAAAACACCACCTCCCAAATAGGAGCTTACTTTCATTCTTATTGTTTGGTGCTGCCATTTTAATCATTTTACATTAGCAAGGAGAAAAGAAGCAGGTGCTTAACTTCTCTTTATGCCGTACTCTATTCGGCCCTGGTTAGGCCTCATCTAGAGTATTGCGTCCAGTTCTGGGCTGCACAATTCAAGAAGGACGCAGACAAGCTGGAGCGTGTTCAGAGGAGGGCAACCAGGATGCTCAGGGGTCTGGAAACAAAGCCCTATGAAGAGAGACTGAAAGAACTGGGCAGGTTTAGCCTGGAGAAGAGAAGATTGAGGGGAGACATGATCGTACTCTTCAAATACTGAAAAGGTTGTCATACAGAGGAGGGCCAGGATCTCTTCTCAATCCTCCCAGAGTGCAGGACACGGAATAACGGGCTCAAGTTAAAGGAAGCCAGATTCCAGCTGGACATCAGGAAAAACTTCCTGACTATTAGAGCAGTACGACAATGGAATCAGTTACCTAGGGAGATTGTGGGCTCTCCCACACTAGAGGCCTTCAAGAGGCAGCTGGACAAGCATCTTTCGGGGATGCTTTAGGGTGGATTCCTGCATTGAGCAGGGGGTTGGACTTGATGGCCTTGTAGGCCCCTTCCAACTCTGCTATTCTATGATTCTATGACATTGGATTACTGTATGTATCAAACAAACTTTCCCCAAGAAAATGGTAATAATAATCCCCCTAGCAGTCTCTCACATTACCGAAACAGCGTCTTTGGTATCTTTAAGGATGCTTCAGCTTAAGTTTCTGCCAAAAATGTGGTAAATAAAACAATATGACTAAAGCTGTGTGCAAATGGCCTCCTGATATTCCCCACCTTCTTTGTGGACAGAAAAACGGGGGACAGCATTTCACCGAATTTCACCAGGGGAAGGAGAACTTCTCAAGAGTTCATCACAGGTAGGGCTCAGCATTGGCAGGGGTTGTAGCACAGCTTCTTTCTGTTTTTCTTAAGGGTTTGGGGGATATTTTATGCTGTCACCGCAAATGGTAACAACTTATTTATTTATTATTTATTTATTAATTACATTTCTATACTGCCCAATAGCCGGAGCTCTCTGGGCGGTTCACAAAAATTAAGAACATTCAAAGTATAAAACAGCAGTATAAAACCATAGTACAAAATACAATATAAAAGCTCAACCAGATAAAAACAGCAGCAATGCAAAATTACAAATTTAAAACACCAAGTTAAAATTTATTTATAGACTGTTAAAATGCTGGGAGAATAAAAAGGTCTTCACCTGGCGTCTAAAAGCATATAACGTAGGTGCCAAGCGAACCTCCTTCAACTGTGTTGGCAGGCTGGACCCTATGTGCATCCACCACAATGCAGGTATGAGATGGACAGTATTGTGTCAAGCTACAAGGAAGAGGGGTGCTAGTGCTGTGCCAAAATATGTCCTCCAACTTCCTGAATTTTTTCTCCTCCCACGAAAGAGACTTTCATTGTTCTGCCTCATTCACAAGGCCTTCTATAATTTATTTTTCTGGCATTGTTTAGCTTACCTAATCACTGGAAGGTAGTCAAGGGTAGGGATGTGCTCCGCTCTGATTAGAAGCGGAGAGTCAGAAGCGAATTGGCCTGCTCCGCCTTGCCCAGAGGCGAAGTAGAAGCGGACTGGGGACCCGTAGAAGCACGGTGAAGAGAAGCACCCATACGTGGAGCGCTTCTATTTTCGCGGACTGATCCGATCGCCATTTTGAAACATTTCGCCCATAGGATTGCATTGCGGAAAAGAATAGGGGATAACTGTATTGTTTTTTAAGCTGTCTTTCTGAAACTTCTTGTGCTTAGAGAGTCGTGAATGGGGGTCATTTTGAGCCTACTCTCAGCTCTCTGCGTGCTGCAGTTCGCTTGCTAGAATTTTTGGAAAAATCGGGTAAAACAGCGGGAAAATACCTTTTTCGAAGGGCTGAGGGGCAGAGTCAACTCCCTGTCATGATCACATGATCCCAAAGTTGGAGGAGGGGATAGGCAAAATGGGTAACTTGGGATTCTGGGAACTTCTCTTTCTTAGTCTGAACGGACTTTTCCCAGTGTTTTTTAAAACAGTAGCCCCACCAAATGCACAAATACAACCTGAAATCATATACTAAGCCAATAATAAGAGATAGAAAAAGCACAGCACTGCTACCCACCCTAACTTTGGGGAACAACTGAATAAATGTGGTGCAAGGGGATGAGCTCCCCTAGGGCATGGACGTGCCCTGTGCATTCTCCTGTCCTTGGAGGGCCATCAGAGCCCTCCAAAGGTAAATCACTGGAGAGAATGCCTATCATGAATTGAAGTGATCGTTTGATTCTTAAAGACTGGTACCTAGACAGGACCAGTCAAATTGGCAGATGATTCCCCCTCCTCTTGGGCACGTCCACTCCCCTCTTACTGGTAAAAGACAGATATAGCCTTTTTTTAAAAAATTCTTCTTGTTGTTTATTCAGCAACACTGCTGCTTTTAATTCCACCCCTCCTTTGTTTATTTATTTATTTATTTATTCCATTTTATATGCATTACTGGCTTTGAAGCTATCCTAGGCTCACTTCCTTGTGCCCCCAGAAATGTCTGCTGCCTGCCTGCGTTCCCTCCCTCCTCCCCTGCCCACCTCGCAGGGATGGTTTTTGTGTGTCTTGCTTTGACTCAGGGGAGAAGTCCTTCCTGTGCTCAAGTTCCAAATCAATTTTTCAAGTCTGAGCCCCGCCAAAAATCAGAGGATGATGGGATTGCCTTGAGTCTTTGCGTGCATGTGTATCCCTGGATAAGCTATCATGGTGCCAAGTTTGAGGTTTCTAACATGCAAATTGACGGAGCTATCGAAAGGGGTGTGAATGGGGTGCCCAATTTTCAAAAATTCCCAAAAAATCAGGGGATGATGGGATTGGCTTGAAACTTGGCGTCCATGTGGACACATGGATTAGCTGTCATGGGACCAAAGGTGAGGTTTCTGACATGCAAATTGACAGAGCTATTGAAAGGGGTGTGAATTGGGGTTATGGGTGGTGCATTAGAGGTTAGAGCCCCGCCAAAAATCAGGGGATGATGGGATTGTCTTGAGTCTTTGCGTGCATGTGTATCCCTGGATAAGCTATCATGGTGCCAAGTTTGAGGTTTCTAACATGCAAATTGACGGAGCTATCGAAAGGGGTGTGAATGGGGTGCCCAATTTTCAAAAATTCCCAAAAAATCAGGGGATGATGGGATTGGCTTGAAACTTGGCGTCCATGTGGACACATGGATTAGCTGTCATGGGACCAAAGGTGAGGTTTCTGACATGCAAATTGACAGAGCTATTGAAAGGGGTGTGAATTGGGGTTATGGGTGGTGCATTAGAGGTTAGAGCCCCGCCAAAAATCAGGGGATGATGGGATTGTCTTGAGTCTTTGCGTGCATGTGTATCCCTGGATAAGCTATCATGGTGCCAAGTTTGAGGTTTCTAACATGCAAATTGACGGAGCTATCGAAAGGAGTGTGAATGGGGTGCCCAATTTTCAAAAATTCCCAAAAAATCAGGGGATGATGGGATTGGCTTGAAACTTGGCGTCCATGTGGACACATGGATTAGCTGTCATGGGACCAAAGGTGAGGTTTCTGACATGCAAATTGACAGAGCTATTGAAAGGGGTGTGAATTGGGGTTATGGGTGGTGCATTAGAGGTTAGAGCCCCGCCAAAAATCAGGGGATGATGGGATTGTCTTGAGTCTTGGCATGCATGTGTATCCCTGGATAAGCTATCATGGTGCCGAGTTTGAGGTTTCTAATGTGCAAATTGACGGAGCTATCGAAAGGGGTGTGAATGGGGTACCTGATTTTCAAAAATTCTCCAAAAATCAGGGGATGATGGGATTGGCTTGAAACTTGGCATGCGTGTGTATACCTCCATGAGGTGTCATGGTGCCAAACTTGAGGTTTCTAACTGTAACAGAAAAAAAGTTGTATACTTTTTTATCTTTCAATGCAAGCCTATGGGGGGGGAAACGGAGCTCCGATCCGGATCCAGAGCTCCGCAGCGGACATAGGCGGAGCGGGGGCAGAGCAGCCCGATCTGCAAATCGCGGATCTGGAAGAGAAGCAGAGCGGGGGGTCCGTGCACACCCCTAGTCAAGGGTGTTGTGTGTGTATTCTATATTAAACATCCCTTCATTGCTCTACAGCCTCCCAGACTGCCTGTACTCGCCAATCTGAAAAAATCCCCTATGGGAGGAACTACCACATTATAACTTCCCTTGGTCATTAATTTAACTGTGGGAAGCCAAGGAGGCTACTGGCTGCCAGAGAGATGACTGTACGATGAGAGACTCATGCATACTACTCAACCATCTCCTAAGTAAGATAACCACAAGTAACCTGAACCCAACCCATGAGCGTTTCTTCAGAATTTTCTTCTCTTTGGGATTTCTTTTCAAAAGCAATTTCTTTTATTTATTTGTTACATTTATATACCGCCCCATAGCCCAAGCTCTCTGGGTGGTTTACAAAAGTTAAAAACAGTAAACATTAAAAGTATACAAAATTTAAAAACATAAAAACAGTATCCATTTAAAAACCACAGTTCTGGGGGTTCATTAAAAAACAAACTTAGCATTGTTAAATGGTGTTAAATGCCTGGGAGAAGAGAAAAGTCTTGACTTGGCGCCTAAAAGACAACAGCGTTGGCGCCAGGCGAGCCTCATCGGGGAGATCATTCCACAGTCGGAGGGCCGCCACCGAAAAGGCCCTCTCCTTGTTTTCTATCAAACTGAATGGGAATGATGGGGAAAATGTGGGGAAAATTTTTGGCCCAGTACTAAATGCAACCTATGGCTCTTCTTTTTAAGAGAAATATTTTCTTTACATCATTTCCTTTTATAATGGTTTAATGCAGGTCTGGGCAGAAGTTAGGTTGAGATCTAGTGGGAGATCTCTGGGTGACCCCCGTCACCACATGGTCACCACTGAGAAGGCCATGTCCCTTGCTGCCATCCTCCAAGCTTCCCTCAGAGTAGGCACCTGGAGGAGGACCTTAGATGTTGAGCGTAGTGTATGGGCAGGTTCATGTTGGGAGAGGCGTTCCATTAAGTATTGTGGTCCCAGCATAGTGTGGTTTCCAGTCTCATGCCAGCCTTAGGAGAGGCATTTTAGAATTGGAAGCAACTGTGCAAATGCCAGGGAACCACAAAACCATTTGTGGTTGGGGGAAAAGGAGCTGGGGCCCAAGTGAAGACAACATGGCTTTCTGGGGAACCCCAGAGGATTTGTTTGGAACTCCAGGCAGGACAGATTTGACCCACAGGGCAGAGGTTCAACATTCATGTTCCATGGTCATATATTTCCATATACGATCATGGAAATGTATTCCCTTTCCTGAAACAGCCTTTATAGGAAGGCTGTGGGAATAAGCTCTTCTATAGCTCTTGGAAAATTTGTCTCTATGGTCCCATCAGATCTGCTCCAGCTCTGTAAAGAAAACAAGATAAATGCAGCACTGGGTGTGTCCAGCCTGGCTTTTTCGCCCGGTAGGCAAATCTTCTGCAGCACAGGGGCTGCAAAGGATGAAAGGTCTATGCAAGCGGCTTCTCAGTTGTTCGGGTACGGCATGAACTTAAGCGTTACACAGGGGCTGCAGGAATGCAGGAGTGAAATGTCAAAGTCCCAGGAAGCAAGCAATTTAAATAACCCATCCTTTCCCTTCTTTCTCTTTTAAAGGTTAGTGCTGTCTTGTTATTTGTACATGTCTGCAGCAATGGGGGGAGAAAAAGCTGCCTTAATTACTGCAGATGAGATAAATCAGGGTTGTCTCATTGCAAATGCAGAGAGACGAGACGGCAGGAACTGCAGCTCCCTGAGTCATTCTGCCAATACGGGCTATTAATTTTAGACTTGGGAGGAACCCAGTCTGCATAACCAGAGGTGTTAGCAACAGCTTCAAGGTGTCATGGGCTTTTAAATCTACAAAAAGAATGGGGGGGGGGGGGGAAGGAATGCCAAGACAGAAAGTGATGGAAATAACTCATAAAGAAGATGCAGCCATGCCTGGGAGATGAGCAGCAAAAGGATCGGCTAAAAAAGAGCTGTTTGGAGAGGGTCCAAAGTAGGGGTTAGAACCTTTTTCCAGTCCAAGGACAGATTCAAGTTTGGGGAAGCTCTTGGGGGCCACATTCCTGTGTTGGGTAGGGCCAAATGCATAAGTGGGCAGGGCTAAAAATCCAACCTCCCTAATGCCATTGTTAGCTATTTATAGGAGGTGGGATGTCTACCCAGAAGTAAGCAAGAGCAGAATATCTTCTCACAAAACATCAGGACAAGGCTGCAAATGTGCACTCAGAAGTAAGGAGGACAAACTTCTGCATGGCAAGGGTCAGAAGGAAGGAGGACCAGATTATTCAGTAGCACTTTCAAATAGTGTTTCTTCCCAGAAGTAAGTATGGACATTGTGTCATAAGAACATAAGAAGTGCCATGCTGGATCTGACCAAGGGTCCATCTAGACCATCACACTGTTCACACATTGGCCAACAAAGCAGGCTGTGATGCAACAGCACCCTCCCACCCATGTTCCCCAGCAACTTGTGTCTACTCACAAGTAATCAGGGCATGCCTCAACATGTCTGCTCAGAAGTAAACAGGACAAACCTCTGCAGGACAAGACTCAGAAGGAAGCAGGACTGAATTATTTAGCATCCCCCCCACACACACACCTTGATTGGTATCCTCTGAGAAGCACTGGGAAAGGAAGACCTTTTCAGTGGTAAGCCTGAAAAAGCAGTTATCGCTGATCACCTTCTGACTGGAGACAAGAACTTTTCCCTCCCTGTCAGAGGGGCCAGGAGAAGACATTGCCAGATCAGATGGGGGATTTGTGCACGCCTGAAGTGTCCCATCCCTGATTGACAGGAAATAAGTGCCACTAATGAAGAGCACCATGAAATGTGGGGTGGGGGGTTACGTAGTGAAAATCACCATGACTTGACTCTTCAAAAACCATTTTAAAGAATCCTCAGGTTTCTTACAAAACATCTTGGACTACCAAATGCAGTTCAGTTTGTTACTTGTATGCAATCCCATTAGTAAAGGGACAGAGGAATACATCTCTGATGCTCTAGTTTAGGTCTGGCGGCCTCCTGGGTACCTTTCAGAAAGGATGTACAGATTGCAGATTTTCTTAAATCTGTTCCATCTGTGTTTTGCAGATTGTCAGTTTCCCGTTGTTCCAGTGTCCACTCATGGACAGAATCAGATTTATCTTAGGGATATATTATAATTTCATTCTACACCTGCACACAATTTGCACCTGCACTTGTGTTAAATGCACATGAGTGCAGGTGCAAATTTGTGCAAATCCACCCCAAAAGTTGAAAGAGAGAGAGAACTGGGCTGGAAGTCTGCGGAATTCCTGTGACTCAGAAAAAGGTGTTTCATTGTGGAATTGGCAGGCTAGATTCATAGAACTCTGAACACATTTGAATCCATTGTGAATTTCTCCTACATCTCTAGTACATGCAAGATGCACCCTGCATTTGCTTGCAGCACATCAAATTGCTAGAGGGGTCTCATGGAACTGAATGCTTCTACACTGAGGAATAGTGCTCTGCACCTAGAAAACTAGATAGCAGGAGAAGGCTAAACTAGAATTATTTCCCCTGTCATCTTCCATTCTATATGGAAGGAGATAGATAGACAATGGAACATTCTGTCCTGTAAGCCTGGACTTGCAATATGAAATGATACAGCCCAGATTCCAGTTTACAACACCGGGAAGAACTAGGCCTTTGAAACGGTTACCAGCTGGATGCAAAACAGAGCATTTAAGATGCTGAAAGGCATGCTTGTTTGTTTGTTTGACTTTGAGAAGACAAAGGTAGTAAAACTACATTAGTGGATGCAGGAGGGGCTTGTTCTGAAAGGCACTATGACCAATGTAAGTTGAAGGCTGTTCAGCTCCATGCCAATCAACAGCAGTTCATTTTGTGTTATCTTTAGATGCATTACCGTGCCGTATACTGATATGTGACCTCCATCCCTTGGAGGCTTTCAAGCGCTCCTCTTTAATTCAGAGCTGCTTACATCTTCCTATTGATCATTTCCGTCTCTTTGGGGGTCTATTGATTTTTTGAACTGAAGCTTAAGTACAAGATCTCCAAAGTTTGTGTGTGTGTGTGTGTGTGTGTGTGTGTGTGTGTGTGTTTCCCCATCCATCCAGCTCATATTATGGCTTAAATTCAATTTTATGCATCTGTTCCCAACATATGGTTATGATGACCATTTCTAGAGCTGGTGTAACATTGACTTTGAGATTTGGGGAGGGAAGGGTTATCAGGGCAGAGCACATAAGGATGGGACAGCCTGAATTTCTTGGTGGATTCTTGATGTGTATGAGGTCATGTGTCACCCAGGGAGTCAGTACTCACATCAGCATGTATCAAGATAGGAGGTGGGGGGAGACCACAGGGCATTTTTGCAAGTGTAGACTTGTATCTACAGAAATGTAATGTGGGGTATGTTTTTAAAGTTTACTTAATTAAAAAATTAATGTGGGCACAGGGTTTTCATGGGGGCGGGGGAACCCGGTCTTTCCTGAACTTGGGATCTCATTTCAAAAATGCACATATATTTTAGCGCATTAAATGCATTTTCTTGCATTACTTAATGGGAAATATGCACTAGAAATGCAACTTCTTCCATTCAAATTCTGCACTTCCCCATTTGAATAAATGGGGGGGGGGGGAGAAATAGCTATAAGCTATGAATTGAAGTTACAGAATCGCAGCACACTCAAGCCCCCCTGTTTCTCTCATCCTTAGTTTCAGCTTCATTTTCCATTCTGCCAAATTCCCTTTCTTTTTATTCAGTTTTGAAAGAGAAATTACCCAAACTGTGCTGGATTTGTATGACAGATACAAGTTACATCATCCAGCTTTCCTTCCTGTAGAATTTACTTATTTTAGTGTGGAGTACACTTGGCACAGACATTTGCCCTGCAGAACTAGATCATTTTGGGCCAAATAAATAAATAAAGCCAAGTCATAGTTGATGATAGCAGAGGAAAAGTGTAGGCAAGCCGTAATTGCTAGCCATCATACTGGGTGGCACTTTACCTCTTCTTTCAACCCATCGCCTTGGCTTATGCAGCCAGTGAATATGGCTTCAGAGGCACCAGTTGTCTTGCATTGATGACTCTGCATGATGTATCACAACTGCAGTGACACCCTTTTGGCCTTGAATTGAGAGAGAAAACTAGAAATTCTGGTTTCTTTGGCACAGTGAAATGGGATAAAAGAGGAACTTCTCTGGCTGCTGCATTACAGAGACTTTGAGAATAAATATCTTCTTGGTAGAGCACCTCAGCATTCCATAGATCTTTGCCTTCCCTGTGTCCCCAAATGTTCTTGCTTCAGTGGACACATTTGGAATGTTGAAGAGTGTTGTGGGCACTCTCACAAAATGACTGCCACTGGGTGTTGAACATCCACAAAATGGCAGCAGCTGGGGTGAGCCCTAACTGCTATGCCTTCCCTGTGTCCTCTTTCCTTTTAGCCCTTCCCTCTAGTGCTCTGCAATGCATAGCTCTTTTATTTTCTCACCCTCCCCTTGATGTAGTCCTTGCAAAGACTTCTGAAACCTCAAATGACTTCTTGCAATCAAAGCAAATCATCCCAGTTTCAGACACTTATGTATAATGCTGCAATATATCCTTTCTCCTGCATGGAGGATATTTGGACAGATTTTCTACATCACTTCGATATTTTGATATAAGGTACCCCAATTTTTGGAGGGGGTGACTTCCAGAACATTTCCAAATACTTGGCCCTGATGACCAGAAGTGGGTAAAAATGTCAAGGTTCACTCAGTTTAATTTAGAATTGAGGGGCAGTATATATTACTTACAAGGTGAGTGTAGCAGGTAGTTCTCCCCATACCTTTTTAAAAAACTCTAGAGCAGACCTTTAAGATCCAGATCTTAAAGGTCTCTCTATTTCCCCCGTGCAGACTCTAAAAAGAAAAAAGCTTCTAGACACACATTTTTAAAAAACTGGCCCTGTTCAGAAGACACCTTAATCCACTGCTTTATTATTTATTTATTTTAAATTTATATACCGCCCCATAGCCGAAGCTCTCTGGGCAGTTTACAAAAGTTAAAAACAGTGAACATTAAAAATGGTATACAAAATTTTAAACCATCAAAAATATTAAAAAAACCAGTATAAAACAACAGTCTCCATGTAAACAACAACAGTTCTCGGGTCCATTAAAAATCAAACAAACTTAGCATACGTTGTTAAACGCTGTTAAATGCCTGGGAGAAGAGAAAAGTCTTGGCCTAATGCTGAAAAGATAACAATGTTGGCGCCAGGCAAGCCTCATCAGGGAGATCATTCCATAATTGGGGGGACCACCACTGAAAAGGCCCTGTCCCTTGTTGTCATCCTCTGAGCTTCCCTTGGAGTAGGCACTCGGAGGAGGACCTTAGATGTTGAGTGCAGTGTACGGGATAGGTTCATGTCAGAAGAGACATTCCGTTAGGTATCATGGTCCCAAGCCATTTAAGGCTTTATAGGTTAAAACCAGCACCTTGAATTGGGCTCGGAAACGTATAGGCAGCCAATGCAAGTGGGCCAGAATCTGTGTTATATGGCTTTTGGCCTTATTCATCATGGTTAAATTAGTGGCTTAAGGTGTCTTCTGAACAGGGCCCTGATTTTGGGTCTTTTGGAGGGAGGGAGGGAGGGAGAGAGAGAGATGAACTTAGATCATTTCCCCAAGCCAATACAAGAGTCCATGAAATCATTTCTGCCCCTAACTTACTGACTACAAAACATTCTTGCTGTCAGCCCCCCTTCCCACCCACCCCACCAAACCAGGGAATAAATTCCCACTTGTTCACGATAGGGTTCTACAAGCCCCACAAGTCTGCATTTGTATCTGGCTTAGGGGAACATTCCCAGCATCTCCATCAATCTCACCTGCGGCTTGCAGTGCATTTCACACATGTACCAGGAGGCATTTATAGAGCATATCCATCCGTTCAATCTGCTGGAAGCCTTGCCTTGTAAATGGGGCCATTTAAATTTCAGCTCCATCAAGCAAATGGAGAAGGGAGTTAAAATGCTTCATCTCTAATTAAAATGTTCCCCCCTTCATTTGTATAATACACTGTGGCTTTAAATCCATTCCTTAGCAAAACTAGAAACTCACTAAAAGGCTGCATCCTTAAATACCTTTATCTATCAGCCTGAGAAGAGGGCTTCCATTAAAAAGAAAGAATCTGAGCCCCACCCATATCTCTGCAGTGTCTGCAGCATGAATTTAAGAGTCTGTTGGGATGTCTAGGTCAGGAATGAGCAGATCTGACATCAGAATATGCCCACACAGAAGACTGCTGCAGGAACATTTTCCCCCTCCTTGCTGAGCCAGCTCCTGTAGAGAAACAATTCCATTCCCCCCCTCTCTCAATAGAATCAGAACTAACATCTATTGCTTTTCTGCATTGCCCAAGTTCTTTCTAACCAAGGGGTAGAAATGTCAGAGGAATTCATTGGGTTGTGGGGTGGGGCTCAATGCACTTGCATCAGCTCAGCTCCCTGGATTCCCATTTATTTTCCCCTAGCCGGCCTGACCGGGTCTGCTGCAAGTATAATTTGCATGGATTACAGCTGCAATTAGCACAGATTTGCATAAATTGCACAACTTCCACAAATTATGACTGCAATTTGTGCAAATTATGCAATTTGTGGCCTTAATGTACCCAAGTTCCTCAAATTTGCACAAATTGCGGCAGACACACATGCACAGAAAATAGAGGAAAGTTTGGGGGGACCCACAGCTCAGCTTGCAAATGCAAATTGAGTTGGGCATGCCGCAGAACTCTGCTGAGCCCCAAAACATCCAGATTACCCAGTGATGGACATCCCTACCAAGGGGTTAAACCTCTGACTGGGCTGTACCATTTCTGGCTCCAGATGGGGGCTCACGTGATGGAACCTTCCACCCACTCTGCATATAGAACATTGCATGTCAAGGAAAAGGATCAGCTAGAACCCTTCTCTCTAACACAGCCATTTTCAATGTGTGTGTGTAGGGGGGTTGCGTGTGTTTGTGTACAAAGGATCTTTTAGTGATGTAAGCACTAGTCTGCCATCTGAAAGAATACAGCTGGGATGGGGAACCCCTGGTCTGTGGATGAGATGTGGCCCTCAGAGGATTCCCAACCAGCCCACTGGGTCTCTCCCCACAGCCTCATTCCCTCCTCCTTGGCTTCCTTGCTGGCTGCAGAAGGAGGGGGCACTCTTTCACCCAGCACAGAAAAGCAGCCATTTACATGTGCTTGGTGCTCAAATTGGATTGGGACTCTGGTGTGGGCCATAGGAGACTTTAGTCCTTTGCCCCCTGCTGTGGTTCCGATCTTTATCTGGTCTCTGGAGGTGGGGAGAACCTCCACTGGAGCCAGGGCCGGCGCTTCCATAGAGGCCAGTTAGGCAGCCACCTAGAGTGCCAAGGTAAGGGGGCACCGAACGGCACACCTGGAACTCGCCCTCCCACTCCCAGAGCCGCTCTGGCCGAGTGAGGGCAGCTTCCGGGTGCGCCGTTCCGAAGCCTTCCGCCCTGCTCCCCAGTGTCCCTGGCTTGGCTTCAGCTGGGCGCCCGCCCAGCAGCCGAAGCCAACCTGGGACACTGGGGGGCGGGGACGGGCGGCTCCACGTTCTGATATCCAGCGCGTGCTGGACGTCAGAACATGGAGCCGTCTGACCGCCCTCCGCCAGCTTCCCGGCTTGGCTTCGGCTGGGGGCTCCCAGCCAAACCCAAGCCGGGATGCTGGGGGAGGGAAGGAACGGCTCCACGTTCTGACTTCCGGCGCGTGCCGAAAGTCAGAACGTGGAGCTGTCTGACTGCCCTCCCCCAGCTTCCCGGCTTGGTTTCGGCTGGGGGCTCCCAGCCACACAAGCGTGGGGTGGGGGGAAGGAACGGCTCCACGTTCTGACTTCCGGCGCGTGCCGAAAGTCAGAACGTGGAGCTGTCTGACTGCCCTCCCCCAGCTTCCCGGCTTGGTTTCGGCTGGGGGCTCCCAGCCAAACACAAGCCGGGATGCTGGGGGGGGGGGGCGGCAGCGAACGGATGGACGGACGGAATTGGAACTGCCCACCCACCCCACCGCAGAGTCCCGCCAAGCCAGGAGGACTTCAGGCCAGGACAGGTAACCTGTCTCCGCCTACCTGGGGTGGGGGGATATGGTGGGGGGGTGAAAGCAGCTCACCTTGCCTAGGGCGCAAAAAAGGTAAAAAGTCTTCCTGTTTGAGTCCTCGGGCTCAGTTGAAGCAGCTGCGGGACCGCGGACGGATGCAGGTAAGGGAGAGGAGGGAGGGGGGTTTACCTGAGTCTGTCGCGGCCCATCCCAGCTTCACTAGAGCCCACGGCTCAACCAGGAAGTGTAGGCCCTGGTTGAGCCGCAGGCTCTAGTGAAGCTGGGATGGGCCGCGACGGACACAGGTAAGGGGGAGGAGGGAGGGGGGCCTTACCTTATGCCACTCCCCGCCACTGCGGAGCTCCAATTCGGAGGCAGAGCTCCGCAGCGGAGCGGAGTGGCCCCCAGGCGGATCGAGGCGGGGTGGAGCGGGCCTGATCCGCAATTTGCGGATCGGCCACGAACAGGATCGGGGGGGGGGTCTGTGCACACCCCTAGCAGAAAGCACACATCCCCCCTGCGCCTATGTGGGCCTTAAAGGTGGGACACAAAGGTGCCCTTGCATTAAGAGGGCCTTTAAGGCCCCATTGTCTCATGGGAGGGAGGAAAGCATGATTTCCAGAGCCTCCAAGAAGTGTGCAATTCCCCCAGGGCACTCTAATGGCAGCTGCCTTTAGCATGTCCAGGGGAATTGCACACTTTCCTGAGGCTCCAGAAAGCATGCTTTCCCAGGGTGGATCTACATCAAAGCATGTACAGGTCCTCACAAATGCTCGAGGGGTTGGTCTGTGCTTGCACCACACACACTCAACTGGGTCCTGGGGGTGGACACATAGTGGAAGGGGGTGGAGTCTGTCGGCCTCCCAGACCCAGCCAGGCACTCATGACAACCTTATACAGACCTGTTCTTTGTATTATCTTACAGAGGATAAGCACACAAGAATTGTCATGTTGGGTTGGAACAATGGTGCATCAATGTTTGTTTTCTGTCTACCAACAAAGGCTAGACAGATTCATCATGGAGGGACATGAGTGGTGAATCATAATGACACTCATTTCCTCTTTCTTTTTAACTGGTGTTTTAGCATCATTGCCAGAACTCCATAGGAGGTTATGCCTTTTTCAGTGCAGGAAAAGGTTACCACAAAGAATATAATGTAGTAGAGTGGGTATTACCATTAGATTGATCATTTCACTAACGAGTGAACCAGGCCCAGATTCTTTTCAGTTCATTAAAAAAAAAAGTCAAGATTTACTAGGGTGACCATATGAAAAGGAGGACAGGGCTCCTGTATCTTTAACAGTTGTATTGAAAAGGAAATTTCAGCAGGTGTCATTTGTATCTATGGAGAACCTGGTGAAATCTCCTCTTCATCACAACAGTTAAAGCTGCAGGTGCCCTGCCCTCTTTTAAATCTGGTCACTCTAGTATAACTCCTGCAGCTTTAACTGTTGTGATGAAAAGGGAATTTCACCAGGTTCTCCATTTATACAAATGAAACCTGCTGAAGTTCCCTTTTCTATGCAACTGTTAAAGATACAGAAGCCCTGTCCTCCTTTTCATATGGTCACCCTATATAATTGGACCATTTTTTTAACTTCACAATTTCAAAATATATTATTCCCACCATAATCCTAGCAGTATAAATCCAGGTACCAACATTTTCCATATCCTTTTCAATGTTGCCTTTCAGGCTGATTCTATATCTGAGGTTCAATTCAATGGGACTTGTGTACTTCTGAGTAAACGTGTATTGGATTGCACTGCAAAGTCACCCGAAAACACTGTTGGTAGGTTTCATGAGATAACCTTTAACATCTAGAAGGAATCACACTATATTATTACTTTAATCTTACAACAATCCCATCAAGTCATCTGGATCCATTACATTCTCATTTTGTTAATCCCAAATATCCAATAGTCAGAAATAGAAATAAACTGAGAAAAGCAACGTTGTCTACCAGAATTAACACTCATTGACAGATGCGTCCTCCACACCCATCTCTCAAATAATTTTCAAAGCTATTTATTCCAGCTGTTGTCGCAACTCTGTGTCACACTTGGTTACAAAGGTTGATTATGTGTTCAGGTTTCTTTTTGGAAATTAAATCTGTTGCCTTCGAATCTCAGAGGTGGAAGTAGATTTTTTTTGTGTGCCTTTGGAGAGGGAGTGAGTCATTTTCTCAAAGACCCTGGCATCACAGCAACATCTTGAGCTGCCTTACAAAAGGTTTGTTTGAATGCTAAAACCTCCTGATTAGCAGAGAAAGAGAGAGAGAGATATGAAATGTATTATTACACTCTAAAGGACACTCCACATGCAACTCCAGACAGTGAATACTACTTGGCTGGTATTCAGAACAGCAATTCATAATGGAAAGTGGTGATGCAACCACCTGTCTTAAAGCCAATGCAAATGTTCCAAAAATAAAAAATAAAAATCAGATAGGACAGCCCTACCAGAAATTCAAGCTCCTTCATCTTCTATGGGACATATAATGCTTTGGTGGACAACAGATCTGCCTACCATTCGAAAGCATCTCCTCAGTTATATTTAATTCATCCTCTACATTGTTTGCTCATGTGGTATGGGACCAGAAAGGATGGTGGATTAAAAACCGGGGTCCCCAAATATTCTTGCATCAGTGGACACATTTGGAATGTTGAAGGGTGTTGTGGGCACTCTCACAAAATGTCTGCCACTGGGTGTTGCCCATTCACAAACTGGCAGCAGCCAGGGTGGGTGTAGCTCATCATAAAACATCCATTTCCCAGGAGGCAAACTGATGAAACCAAAGTAAAAGCAACTTGCCAAAGAAGCTAAATATAAGGCAGAAGTGGGGGCTATACTCCAAAATCATTGTTTTGAATGCCCACTTTGTTATCATTGTTTTTCTGTCCCAACACTCAAACAGTTCATATTCTGAAAATGCAGATACGTCCTTGGAAGGGAAGATGGCACCGGATGTTGATACTTCACTTGGCGTTTACCAGCATCCCATGTTTTAAATTAAAACATTGTTAAAATGAAATGAAATGAAAAAGCCTCGTGTGGCTCAGAGTGGTAAAGCAGCAGTTTCTGCAGCTGAAACTCTCCCTACGGCCTGAGTTCGATCCCAGCGGAAGCTAGTTTCAGGCAGCCGGCTTGGTTCAACTCAGCCTTCCATCCTCCCGAGGTCGGTAAAATGAGTACCCAGTTAGCTGGGGGAAAGGTAATAAAGGCCGGGGAAGGCAACAGCAAACCACCCCACTATAAAGCCTACCAAGAAAACATCAGCAAAAGCTGGGGTCCCTCCAAGAGTCAGTAATGACTCAGTGCTTGCATGAGAGGTTCCTTTCCTTTCCTAAAATGAAATAAAATTCAGAAGTAGGGAGCTTGGCAAGAACCAAAAGAGCTGTCCAAGGGCACCATGTTGGAGATGCTAGGATTAAGGATCATTGGGTAGTATCCAATGTTAGTCCTGTTTAGAGTAGACCTATTGAAAGGAATAGGACTTGTTTGTCATGACTAACAAACCCCATTCATTTCAGTGGGTCTATTCTAAGCAGGCTATTGGCTTCAACTACCTGGGCTGATTCAGCTATCCATGGGCAGGTGGAGTGACATGGATTATAAGAGCATACTTGGTTTAGCTTTTCTGGAATTGCTAATGGTAGCTACTGAGAATAATGTTCTCTTCTTTTCCAAACAATGAGGATAATTTATCTCATATTAAAAGGTAATCCATAGTTGCATAAAAGTTGCTAATAAGACAAACACAATAAATCACTCAGGTACATTGCAGAGTCACTAGGCAGTCCAAAAAGCCAGGAAACAGGGCCTCAGACACAGTTTAAGATGGGATGGACCAGCTTGTTCTACCCCTTGCTGCTTTCTAGTGAAGGCTTTTAAGCTCAAAGCCTGCTAGGCCCCACCCACAGCTCAGCTGCAGTAATCAGAGCTCCCTTTCCAGAACCCTACTCCTGAGGAGACCTTTTCTGTAGGCAAGCACACCATTGCACAGGAGTCCTACTAGCCTGTCACTTGAGGTGACAATGCTCCCAGGGGACAAGGGCTTGCTTAGGGTGTCCATATGGAAAGGAGGACAGGGCTCCTGTATCTTTAACAGTTGGCTTGCTCAGCCTCTGCCTCAGAGGCAGAGTCCCTTTCTCCTGACAGGGGATGCTCCTGCAACCACCTCCCCTGAGGGCTCAGGCTCCTGTGGGTCTGATCCTGGTCCTTGGTCTGGGGTGCCCTGGGCTTCTGGGGCCTCCAGGTCCTCTTCTGAGGAGGATTTCTCAGCTGGGGGTATGACATCATCTTAGATAGAGGGGTCAGGGTCCTGATCCATGAATTGTACCTCATCCAGCCAAGCTTCTGCCCAGGAATAGTCACTTGCTGGGTCAGGGTTCTCTTGGCATGTTTGGTCTACTTGAAAGTTGACTAACAAAAGCTGTGTGGAAAAAACTTATGGAGCCAAAGCACTTTATGTTCCTTGTGGACAAGAACTGCCTCATTAAGCAAAGAGTGATCATACATTAACTTCAAACCTCAGCCAGTTTTCTGTCCCATAACGGCTTTAATCTGGGTTCATTTGTTTATTTAGCAGTGTGTGAGAAATGAATATTTCATTGTTGGTTTGAAAACAGCTTTGACATTCTGATACATTATCAGGCAGTTTTATCTGTAGCACATGTTCTGTGTATCTGCTCAAGATGGACCTCCCTCTTTATTATATATGATATAATTGTTTAATTGTCTTCTCTTTTCCTCCACTGTTTGCAATATATTATATACAGATCATAATATAGTCTAACCATTTATTTTCATCTATATCATTAAATTCAAAGGAGCTTATTTCCTGGTGTCTCTCAAGACCACAACTCTACCTCTGAGCTATGGCCCATTCGTTCAGTAGTCAAGTACCTACTTTGCACACAGAAGGTCCCAGGTTCAATCACCAGCATCTCCAGGTAGGCTTTGGAAAGGCTCTCTGCCTGCCTGAAACCACAGAGAGCTGCTGCCACTCAGTGTCAACATTACTGGACTAAATGCACCAGGAGCCTGATGCAAAATGAGATAGCTTCCTTACATTGTGGCTGAATTCAGATGACATGCTAATCAATGGCTGATTTCCAGTTTGTTCCTATTACCCATTGATTAGTGTGTCGTCTGAACTCAGCCACTGTGGTTCTAACCTTTCATAGTTTATGTGTTATGCTGTGCCTTGTTGTTTTAATTTTTGTGAACCACCTAGAGAGCTTTGGTTATTGAGCAGTATACAAATTCAATGACGAAATAAATAACCTCACTACTTTGATTATTATCTCAATACTTGAAAACGAAATCTCCTTTTTGATTAAGGTGATTCTCACTGACTCCACTTCCATAGCCACCATAATTACAGGAGTCCACAAATAAATGCAGTAAGCTGTTTATTGTAAATCTTTTCCTCTAGTTAGAGCACTGTAGACAAGTAAGCATATGGACTTTCAATTCAGGGTGAGGAATTATACCCTAGGGTGACCATGTGAAAAGGACAACAGGGCTCCTGTATCTTTAACAGTTGCATAGAAAAGGGAATTACAGCAGGTGTCATTTGTAGGCATGCAACCCCTGGTGAAATTCCCTCTTTATCACAACAGTTAAAGTTGCAGGAGCCCTGCCCTCTTTTGTATCTGGTCACTCTAGTATAGTTCCTGCAGCTTTAACTGTTGTGATGAAGAGGGAAATTCACCAGGTGCTGCATGCATGCAAAGGACACCTGCTGAAATTCCCTTTTCTATGCAGCTTTTAAAGATACAGGAGCCCTGTCCTCCTTTCCATATGGTCACCCTCCCTTCATCCCTTCCTTCTTGTCTTTAAACATATTCATCATTCCCCTTTAGATGCACTGGCCATTTAAATTCTCCACAATGCCCTGGAGTGGCACAACATCCGGGGCAGCGTGGAAAATTAAAACAGTGATTTCCAGACACTAGTGGGGCTCCTCCTTGGGAGCTAGGGCCCTGGCAGTTGCCCAAGGATGCCAGGTACTGGCACTGCGCCCAGTAGAGACCAGCTGTGATATGGGGAGGTGATGGCAGAATATGTGAATTTGGTTGTAGCATTAATAAAGTGGTCTGGGGAGAAAGAAAGCTGAAAGGAAAGTGAGCTGCAAGGATATTGAGTGCAGGACACGGAATAACGGGCTCAGAGTGCAGGACACGGAATAACGGGCTCAAGTTAAAGGAAGCCAGATTCCGGCTGGACATCAGGAAAAACTTCCTGACTGTTAGAGCAGTGCGACAGTGGAATCAGCTACCTAGGGAGGTTGTGGGCTCTCCCACACTAGAGGCATTCAAGAGGCAGCTGGACAACCATCTGTCAGGGATGCTTTAGGGTGGATTCCTGCATTGAGCAGGGGGTTGGACTCGATGGCCTTGTAGGCCCCTTACAACTCTGCTATTCTATGATTCTATGATTCTATTCATAGATGTCAGGTGCTCTGGATCCAACTAACCCTACCAGGTAAGTATGCAGTTTGCAAATGTTTAAAATGTGGATTAAGTTTTGGTCTTAGATTGGGATGATCTGGATTCAAATTCCTACCCAGACATGAAACTAGGGTGACCATATGAAAAGGAGGACCGGGCTCCTGTATCTTTAACAGTTACATAGAAAGGGGAATTTCAGCAGGTGTCATTTGTATATATGGAGAACCTGGTGAAATTCCCTCTTCATCACAACAGTTAAAGCTGCAGGAGCTATACTAGAGTGACCAGATTTAAAAGAGGGCAGCTTTAACTGGTGTGATGATTTTTTAATTTATTTTTTTATTAATTTATTACATTTTTATACCGCCCAATAGCCGAAGCTCTGGGCGGTATGAGGAAATTTCACCAGATTCTCCATATGTACAAATGACACCTGCTGAAATTCCCTTTTTAATACAATTGTTAAAGATACAGGAGCCCTGTCCCTCTTTTCATATGGTCACCCTAATGAAACTCGCTGGGTGACCTTAAGCCACTTGCCATCTCTCAGCCTCACCTACCTCAAAAGGTTTTTGGGAGGATAAATGAAGTGCGTTTATTACCCTGAACACTTTGGAAGAAAAGCCTTGGTGGTAAAATCAACAACAATAGAGTGTATCCCTTTAAGTGCAGAATCAAGGAGTTGTGTTTGAAAATCTATGAGCTCTTATAACCATGTGAACTTTTTTGGTATTTGTGATAAAATTACACGTTCACATGCTTTAAACAATAGAAATTCTTTATAGCCACTGTTATCAGCATGTTCCATGCTAATTCTGATTGTACTTGCTTAACGAAACATTGATGTTACTTAATATGCATAGTAAAGGATGCTTAATCGTTTTGGTCCTGCGATGTCAGTAGCTGAAGAGTCCCACAGGCTAAAAGAAATTAAGGAGAGGAAGATTACCATTCCTTTGATCATGGGAAGAACGTTTAAGATGCACAATTCACTGTGGAGACTAGGATAGAAAAGAGAAGCATTCTGTTCATGGTCAGCAGACTAATAAACTCTGGGTGGAGGGGAAGACGGGGAGGGGGGGATTTCTTACAGAAATGTTTTTTATAGGGCTGAAATGTCTGGGCTTTTAAAAAATATGGTTGTTGAACTTTTTCCAGGTTGTAAATGGAATTTGAACATTAAAAGTGAAGGAACACTTGCAATCAAACCTCTTGAGAACATCAATTCTAGTTTGAATTGCCGTGCGCCCCTTATTAATAACCTCTCCTCAACTGTGTTTAAAGTGTTGTCCTTCAGGCTAAAGTGGCCAAGTTTGCAACGGTCAACAAATGATTTAGTGTGGTTAAAACAAAACTGATTGTTTAGAGCTCTCAAAAAATATCTTCAAACTGCAAGAATGTCCATCAAAATGTCAAACAAAGTTCTACGTAAACAAGTATAAAACAATGTACATTGGGGCAACCCCCAAATTTCACATATAGGCTGATGGGATCTGAGCCTCCGAAGGATCAAGGAAGAAATCTTGGGGTGATGGGCAGACAGGAATTCATGACAAATTATTTTCAGTTCATTTTTTTTTTAAAAAAAAAAAGTCAGGATTTACTATTGTGACCATATGAAAAGGAGAACAGGGCTCCTGTGTCTTTAACAGTTGTATTGAAAAGGGAATTTCTGCAGGTGTCATTTGTATATATGGAGAACCTGGGGAAATTTCCTCTTCATCACAACAGTTAAAGCTGCAAGTGCCCTGCCCTCTTTTAAATCTGGTCACTCTTGTATAGCTCCTGCACTTTAACTGTTGTGATGAAAAGGGAATTTCACCAGGTTCTCCATATATACAAATGACACCTGCTGAAATTCCCTTTTCTATGCAACTGTTAAAGATACAGGAGCCCGGTCCTCCTTTTCATATGGTCACCCTTGATTTACCCACCTTCTAGACCAAACATGGCTAGATGGGCAATATCTCTTCTGGCAGGCCTATCCAGTGGAATTTTAGGATGCTTTTAGTATGTTTTTAGGAAGTTTTAACAATGTATACTGTGTTTTGATTAATATTTTATGTATTTTATACTTGCTGTTGTTCCTCGCCTTGATCAAAATGGAGAGGCAGGTTAGAAATTATGATTATGATTATGATTAGACTTTCTACAGGAAGCTTATCAGCCCCTGTGTGACCAGAATGCTGGACCATGTGGGAATTTAATTTGTTTCATTTTAAAAATAAAAATAGGAACTTACCATAAACAAGATGGAAAGTATTATTCTGGGTTAACAGCCATAACTGTTAGGCCATTTTCTCACTCTTTTCTATAACTTTCCTGAATTTCTTTTATAATTACGGGAATGCTTTCCTCCCTCCTCCAGTGAGATGTTATATTTAGTTACCATTGGCAAGCATTAAGTGTGTGACAAATTGGTCGTTTCTTTTGCCTAAGTGCTCATTGACAATTTAAGATGAGAAGCAGATTCCTCCCATGCACAGAGTTAGCATGAAAGAAAGTGATTAGGGAGGGGTGGATGCTTAAAAAAGCACAGCCTTGATTATTGCTGCAATTTTATGGGCCAGCGGCAAGATCACTGCCAATTTTTCATGCACTGCTAGTCAGTATTGCAAATCAATATGTAAGTAAATGGTAGAGAGACATCTTGATTTGGGTTCCAGTGGTGTTGTGCAGAACGTTTTTTAAGAAGACTTAAAAATGAACTGCAATGTTAAAAAAATGCTGTGGCATGCATACCAAAACCAGTCCAACTGATAGCGGGATGGTGTTGGTAATTATATATGAAGTATATATTATCAGAGGAGATTAAGAATTATTATAATAGATCTTCATGCACTTCAATTTCACTTTTCTTCAAACACTTCTAATTTCCTCTTGTCTACTGGGAACTTTTTGCTCGTGCAAAAATGTGGACAAACTCTCTTTTCTACTTATTATGGAAAAAAGTTTCCAAAATGCAATCAATCCCTTAAAAATAGTGGATAATGATGGAACCGATACATATCTGATTAAGTATCTGGGTGAGTAGAAATGTATTGGATCCCATTAATTTCTAAGTTATTACTCCATAAAAACAATTAGGATTCACACTGTTTTAGTCAGATGTGCAGTGTTCTTTGTGGGGCTGAAATTGGTTGTACTGATTTCAGAAGAAGGTGGCTGGGAGCAACCTTGATGGTTTGGCCCTTGTGACATCACCAGTTCCCATACTCCCCAGAGAAGTTTCTCAAAATAACTGATAGAAGATTTAAAAACAGCAACAGCAACAACAACTGACTAACTTAAAATAAGGCATGGAGCAAATGTTTGATCATACACATTTTCAAAATGCTTTATTATGAATTTGAGTTGGACATGCTGTTTAGTACAGCACAGGAGAAGGGGTGAAGAAGAAGCAGATTCAGAGAAAAGCATACACTTAATCTGAGAATTAAAAGGGGGGCGGAGAGACAGGCTCATCCTACAACAGAAATGAACCCCAATCAAAACCCACACCAATTCCTGGGAACAGATTTCTTTAATTCTAAGTGGATGTCTCTTGCACCAGGCTACCGTTGGTACATCTTAGGGTTCTAGAAAAACCAGGAAAGAAGATCCTAGAAGCCTGACATCTGTCTATTGCTCTAGTCTTTACAGTCCCACACACACTCCTTGGTTTTTATGCAACAACTAACATGGCTACCCCTCTGGAAGTTCTAAAAAAAAAATACATGTTTAAACCAGCATTTGCCAAGTTAAGTACTAGTGAGGATTACTACACTATTCCACCTTTCCCTAAACTGGATCCCTCCAAACATCTCCATCTGCAACAGCTGAATTCCTTTATTTTTAACACTGCCTTTCCACTAATGTGAAAGTGTGACCATAAGCATGTTTTCTCAGACGTAACTGCTACTGCGTTTAATCTAATTTACTCTCTAACAAATGTGTTTAGGGTTGCAGACTGAATTTGATTTGTTTGCGGGTAAAACCAGCAGGACCTTCAAGCCTTTGATGAAATTCTAGCCAAATACAGTTGCCTATTTATTTATTTATATTGAATAACACACACAGAGATACACTCCTTATATATGCCGTACAACTTGCATTTTCCTGCTTTTATTAGACAGTGAACTCCTACTTCGGCTGTTTTACTGTAGATGTCCCACAAGCATGTCAGGGGAAAATGAAGAATTATACTCAGTGAATTTCTTTGGCCTAATCTACACCTGCCAGTTATCCCTGCACCAGCTTGAGGTCATCCCTGTGTGGACATGATGCACAGGGGAATGATGCACAGGGGATCCCGGGGTCAACCGGGGGTGACCTCTCAGTTGTCCCAAGATAACCAGGACCAGGATTTTCCTGATTTTTCCCACGGCCCCAGGACAACCCCAAGGACTGTGGGTGGTGTGGCAAGTGCTCCTGGGTCCTTGCTTCTCCCCATGAGTAGCGGGTCTCTTCAAATGGGCATGGAGCTATGTGGATGGGCTCCATGCTCATTGGAGGCGGGGGCAGCATTTTCACATGGGATGGCTCTTGGCGTGTTGGGGTGCTGGGTTTTCCGTGTTGTTGTTTAAAAGAAAAACTCACTGCACTGGATCAACAAAACGCCACCCTAGAATGTGCCTCCGGGATGATGTGCTAGCGTTTAGATGCAGGGGGGTGATCCTGGAAGCAGGTAAGCCCAGGATCCGCCCACTCCATCCTGGAAGGCCTCAAGGTATAGATGAGGCCTTTGTCTCTTTAGTGATATTGTTATATTAGTATATATGTTCTTCTGTTCATTGACTTTATCTTTTAAACTTTATTTCAAAATAAAATAACATTTTCTGAAGATTGAACATAATCTTTCCCCATCCATAATCTCTCTAGGTCAGTCATTACCTCTCAATGCAACCCACTGCACAGGGTTATATGAAGACAAAATTTGGGGGTGGAAAGGGGAGAGCAACCATGTTTTCTCCTTGGGTTCCTTGGAGGAAGGAGCGGATAAAAAAGTATAATAAAGACATCAATGTCTTCAAGCATTCCGGTTCCTCCTTTGTGTATTTCTTAAATAGCTAATGCTGGCAGTGAGATATTTCTGTGAAACTCAGATTTCCCATTGTCAAAGGATGTTATGGAGTCAGCCTTTTGGCCAATCAAATGTGGGTGTAGGAAGAGGCACCTCAGTTCTACTCTTCAGGTGATGCATGTTGGGTTATTGTGCCAGAACTTTTCTCTCTCTGGAACTCTGTTTGTGCTCAGAAACAAACACACATCACGCAGGTCTTACACAGCAGAGCTGGTTTATTTCCTTCAGGCTTCTGTGCAGTTCAATTCAGATCAGTTCAGATCAGCACACTGAGGCATACACAGAGAGCAGTGATTATAGAGCAGTGATCTGTTCCATTTTACACAAGTGAGAAACTATATACAGATCTACACAATTCTTATCTACATTACATACAGCTGTGATGAGGCTAACTTAGAATCTTGGCAAGGTTCCCAGAACAGCCTCTATCTCAAGGTAATTGCCCACAGATAGACTTTCTCTGTTTAACCCTGAGATAGCCATACACACACAATTTTAATGACTAAGCAAGTATTTCTTTTCATATACTTAACAGTCCTCCTCTTGCGCATGTTGTTTAAATTGTGTTACAATCTGAGACCCAGCTTTAAAAGCATCTCTTTGTGTTTTACCATTGATACTGGTTTTGTGAATAAATCAGCCAACATCATTTCAGATGGACAATATTCAAGCTTAATCCAGCCCTTCTGAATTATATCTTTCACATGAGAATAACGAACATCCACATGTTTAGTTCTTGGTTTACACTTTTCAGATGTAGCCATACTAATACATGCCTGATTATCCTCAAATATGGTTACTGGTGTCTCAATTTCCAACCTTAGATCAGCAAATAATTGTTTATACCACTCAATCTCATTACAAGCCAGAGATAAACTGATATATTCTGCTTCTGCACTAGAGGTTGCTACACAATTTTGTTTTCTTGTATACCAATCAATCAAGGATTGATTGTAAAAGAATGCTGCTCCACTGGTAGACTTTCTATCAATTGCGTTAGCCCAGTCAGCATCTGCATAAACACAGAAATTTCCATCTTTGTGTGTAGATATTTCCAATTTGTGATTGATTGTACCTTTTAGATATCTCAATACACGTTTTACAGCTGTCCAATCAGTTACAGAAGGTTTTGTCATTTTTCTGCTTAAAAGATTTACAGCAAATGTAATATCTGGTCTACTTAGGTTTGCTAGATAAAGTAAACTTCCAATCACACTCTGATATTTCTGTATGTCTTCCATTTCAGTACTGTCTGTCTGATTTTGAAAATCAGTGACCATAGGAGTGGCAACAATTTTACAATTCTCCATGCTGTGTTCTTCCAGCAATTTTTTAATTTTGCCACTTTGTTCAATCAGAAATGACCCTGTGTTAGAATCTTTTGAAATTTGCATTCCCAAATAACTTTTCACTGAACCAAGGTCTTTTAACTCAAAATGTCTTTGCAGCTGGTTTACAAATGTGTTTTTCTGTTCTTCTTCATTAAAAACCAGTAACAAATCATCTACATAAATCAGCAAATACACTACATTTGAACCATCCTGTTTTGTGTACAAACAATGATCAGCTTTGCTTTGTTTAAAACCCATTTTGATCAATATATTGTCCAGTTTCTTATTCCAACACCTTGCTGCTTGCCTCAAACCATATATGGATTTTTTCAATTTACAAACTAACCCTGGATTTTTAACAAAACCTTTTGGTTGAGTCATGTAAATTTCCTCTGTTAAATCTCCATATAAGAAAGCTGTTTTGATGTCAAAATGAAATACATTCAATTGTTTTTCTGCTGCAATTTTTAACAAAAGTTTTACACTTGAGTATTTTGTTGTAGGTGCATAAACTTCTTCAAAATCTATTAGATATTTTTGAGCAAATCCTCTTGCTACCAATCTTGCTCTGTAACGTTCCACCTGTCCTTTCTCATTTTGTTTTACTTTGAATACCCATTTACAGGTAATGGCTTTACGACCTTCAGGTAAAGGTACTAGCTCCCACGTTTCATTTTTTTCCATTGCTCTGATTTCCTCTGACATTGCTTCATGCCAGCCCTGAGCTTCTGTAGGTTCCATTTCCTGAATTTCCTCAAATGAAGTAGGTTCATAGGCTATTAGTAAAGCTCTATGAGAAACCTGTTTGCTTTGGTATTCATCTGAATAACGAATTGGAGCTTTGCGTTCCCTTTCTGGTCGCTTTGGCATAGTTACAGGTACAGTTTCCTCCTTTACAGTTTCTTCCCCCTCCCTCTCTTGCTGAGATTGTTCAGGAACTTCTTCTGTTTCTACAGCTTTCTGTTCCACTGGCAAACTTACATACTGTTTTGTTTCCTGCATTTGTTCATGAAAAACTACATCTCTGCTCACAATTACACTTTTGTGATATGGAGACCACAAACGATAGCCTTTTGTTTGTGTATCATATCCCAACAGTTTACATTCCAAACCTCTTTGAGCTAGTTTTCCTGGTCTGTTTTCTTTCTGAATATGAGCAAAACATTTACTTCCAAAAACCCTTATATGTGACACTCTAGGTTTTCTTTTGTAAAACATTTCATATGGGTTTTTTTCATGTACAGAGTGGTAAAGCCTGTTTAACAAATAATTTGATGTGGACAAAGCTTCTGCCCAGAACAGATTAGACAATCCTGACTCTTTCAATAGAGCTCTTAACATGTTCTGCAAGGTTCTGTTTTTCCTTTCTGCAACTCCATTTTGAAATGGTGAATATGGAGCAGTAAGGTCATGTTGTATACCCTCATCAGTGAGGAATTTTTTAAATTGGTTGCTAAGAAATTCACCTCCCCGGTCCGTTCTTAGATTAGCTATAGGTTCTTTAAATCTATTTTTACTCCACTTAACAAAGGCTTTAAACTTTCCAAAAGTTTCACTCTTCTGTTTTAACACATACACAAATCCAAATCTACTGTAATCATCAACAATAGACAAGAAAAATCTGTTTCCTCCTTGACTTGTCTCAAAAGGACCTGCAAGATCTGCATGAATTAATTCAAAAATTCTTTTTGTTGTTCTCTCACTATGTTTTGGAATGTTTGACTTATGACACTTGGTTTCACTGCATACATTACATTCTACATAGTTAGAACATGGTTTGATTTTCACCCCTTCACACAATTCTGGAATCTTAGAAATTATTTTATAGTTGGCGTGACCAAACCTTTTATGAGTTAAATGGATGCACTCTTGGTGTGGTTTGCAATTGGCTATTGTTTTTGTTGTGACTTTGCTGGCTACAACTTCATTTTCTGTACAAGTATTAATCACATACAAAGATTCTTTCATTATTCCCTGCACACACACCTTGTTTCCCTGTTTTATAGTACAATTTTCTTCAGTAAAACAAACCTCATACCCCATTTCTGTTAACTGAAACACACTTAGAAGGTTTGTTTCTAATTCTGGTACATATAAAACACTTTGTAGTTCAACTCCCAGACAATCAAAATATACATTACCCACACCACAAATCTGGATTTTTGTTCCATTTGCAAGGGTAACACACTTTTGCTCTGAAGTAGAAGTTTCCAAGGTTACAAATGAAAGTTTGTCTTTTGCCATACTTATTGAAGCCCCAGAGTCCAAAAACCAAGGATTCATTGTCTCTTTGACTCTTGCTAGAAGACACTTCTTTGTTGATTCAGCTTCATTCATGTTGTTTTCTTCTCTCCACTTTGCTGTTGACTGCTTTTTCTTCTTGTTGTTGTTGCAATCCCGCCTTAAGTGTCCTGTGGAACCACAGTTAAAGCATTTCCTTGCCTTTAATGCAGCCACCACGTCAGAAGATTTATGGCTTTGTTGAAATTCAGCCACAGGAAGTTTAAGGCTCTGTTGTTTTGAAGCTTGTCTTCTTTCATAGGTTTCCAGTAGTTTTCCAGCTACATACTCGAGGGTTAAATTTTTCTCCTCTTGACTTTCCATCATGGTGACAACCGCGTCGTACGATGAATCAAGACTTGACAAAATCACATAGACTTGGTGTATAGTTGTAAACTCCATCCCTCGTGCCCTGAGTTGATTGAAGATTTCTCTCATGCTTTTCAAATGGTTTGACATAGACTCCCCTAGTTTCAGCTTCATTCCATACAGTTTCCGGGTTAGAATTACTTTACTGCCCGCTGTTTCTCTTTGATATACAGCTTGTAGCGCATTCCAGCACTCTTTTGATGTATTCAAAAACTGAATGAAGGAAATTTGAGAGTCTTCCACAGCTAATGCAATAACTGCCATTGCTTTTGCATCATCCTTAAACCATTTAGCATTCTGTGGATCTGCTCTATCTGGTGGATCCTCTGTGACTACATACCACAGTTCAGCCTGAATCAGATACATTTGCATTTTGTAAGACCATAATGCATAGTTAGAGTCATTCAGCTTTTCTAACAATTGATGCAAACCAGACATATTAGCTCCTGCCATTCCCTCTGCTTTAGGAATTGGTATCTCACCGTCCTCCTGCTCAGAGTCCTCCTCAGAGTCAGCCGACTGAGATTTTTCCTCACTTTGCAGCACTGGCTTTAGCTTGATGTCTTCCTTCATCAACAGTCTTCTGTTTTAGCAGACTCCTGGTTCTGGTTCTGATACTGCACCGTTCCCACCAAGTTCTGGATCTTCTGCCTGGGTTAGGCTGGCGTTGGCTGCCTGGACTGGTCTAGGCTGGGCTGCCTGGACTGGGCCCATAACCTTTGTTGGGTTATTGTGCCAGAACTTTTCTCTCTCTGGAACTCTGTTTGTGCTCAGAAACAAACACACATCACGCAGGTCTTACACAGCAGAGCTGGTTTATTTCCTTCAGGCTTCTGTGCAGTTCAATTCAGATCAGTTCAGATCAGCACACTGAGGCATACACAGAGAGCAGTGATTATAGAGCAGTGATCTGTTCCATTTTACACAAGTGAGAAACTATATACAGATCTACACAATTCTTATCTACATTACATACAGCTGTGATGAGGCTAACTTAGAATCTTGGCAAGGTTCCCAGAACAGCCTCTATCTCAAGGTAATTGCCCACAGATAGACTTTCTCTGTTTAACCCTGAGATAGCCATACACACACAATTTTAATGACTAAGCAAGTATTTCTTTTCATATACTTAACAATGCAAGTGCAATTCAAGGAGAAAAATGTTTCAAAATGCTCTTTTCCCAGCAATTAAAAGCTAGTCTGGGTTATCTTCAGGGCAATACAGGTATATTTATATCCCTTCCTTCTTGTACTTTGACTCACAGCAAGGAGTGCAAATAGGTGACCCAGAAGGGATTGGATCTTGCTACTTTTATTCTGCCCCCTTGTAGCCCTACCAAATTTTAATGGAGCAGTTAAACATTTACCCGCAATTTTGCTCATATGAAAAAGAAAAGGTGGAAATGTTTCTGAGTAGTAAGAAATTGAGAGATTTCACCATTTAATGAGCACTCTCTCTCTCTCTCTCTCTGATATAGTGTGTGTGTGTGTGTGTGTGAGAGAGAGAGAGAGATGTGTAGGGGTCTGCGAATCAGCAAATGTCAAGCTTAATAAAGTTGCATCTTGAGCCTATATCAAATGGCAAGCTTTATTTGGGTTTGGGTTTGCACGAAAATCCATGCATATTTTCATGCACATTCTTCTAAACGTATGTGTCAATTGTGCACATTTTTGAAAAGTACTAATTTTTATTCCATCATTAAAACATATTTGGGCACATTTCCAGAAGTACACATTTTGTTATGCATGTTTTTCAACCGTCTGCATGCTGTCGATGCATTTTTCTTTAATGAAGGAGACATCACCACCTTCTGAAGCAGTACGTTGCACTGCTGAACAGCTTGTAACAGTAGTCATAGTAATCTGATGGCAAACCAATAGCAATATAGCTAAAGGTATAATTTACTGGAAGTTGGATCATTTGAATATAACTGGACCTGGACTCTGCCAGGTCAGTAAGCTACCCTAGTATAATTAGATGGATTCTAGAAAGATTAATATGTTAAGGAGTTGTAGCCAGCTGTAAGGAATGATGTTTAATCCTTGGCAGCAGAATTTCCATCATGTGCGGGTGTTAGAAGGTGTGACAATTTATGTTCTTGCTTATGCTCATGAGAGAGAGAGAGAGAGAGAGAGATGCTGGCAGGCCAAATTTAACTGGTCAGGCTATTCCCAGAATGAAGAGGTCTCTGTTGAGCCTGCCTGTCATGTAGCTATTAAAGGTGAAGAGCCTATCAGAAAAAAAGGAGGTGGCAACCCAAATGAAGGCAGGATGTACTCTACTGCTTTATAATGGTACTGAAGTGCACTGACTACTGTAGGGGCCCAGGACACATTCCATGTACCGTTTTCAAACCACTTTCATAGTGTTATATCCTGCTTGTAGTAGATCTGGCCTCAGCATCACAAACATGATTGAATACACAGGGATTCAAACCTGGACTTTGAAGAGCCAAGCACTCAAAGCCCTCTGCCTACATGGATATACAGTGTCTGTCAGTTTAGCTTTTCCCCATGTTATTTTTCTTTCTTTTTCTTTTTCTTTTTTGGAGGTGGGGGAGGGCAATCCTTCTCCACTTCTACATGCTGCAACAGTGGACACAGGGACAAAGTGTAGGGCATCTTCTCTATGAATCGGGTGATTTGGGAGGTGAGAATCATCCAAACTGGCCCTTAATGATGTATATTATTCATGTGTTAACCAGACCCATGTCATATGAACAAAGTAGTGTTGTTCAGGATACTATGGTCAATGAAACCCAGAATGTCTATGATCATAAGAATGGGAGAATGCAAATCTTCCAGTTCCTGTTCCTCATCTGTCAGTTCCTCCTGCAAATTTCTCTGCGTTTCCTTCGGTCTCAGCTGATGAACTGTCTACAATACTGCGCTCCTCGAAGCCTTCCACTTGTTCTCGTGATCCGATTCCTTCCCACGTCTTTATTAATCTTACTCCCGCTATCCTCCCTTCCTTGCTTCATATTATTAATCTTTCTCTGTCCTCTGGTTCATTTCCTTCTGCTTTTAAACATGCTACAGTCTCTCCTATTCTCAAGAAACCTACTCTTGATAGGCTAGCTCTGTCTAACTACCAACCTGTCTCTTTGTTGCCTTTTGTTTCAAAGATCCTGGAGCGTGTGGTCTACTCTCGTTGTCTTGACTTTCTTTCTAGTAACTGCTCTGGATCCTTTTCAATCTGGATTCCGTCCTTTGCATTCCACTGAAACAGCCCTTACTAAGATCACCAATGATCTTCTTACTGCCAAGTCTAAAGGCCTTTATTCCGTTCTTATTCTCCTTGATCTAACTGCAGCCTTTGACACGGTTGATCATGATCTTCTCTTAGATTCCCTTCATGACCTTGGACTTTGCAGCTCTGTCTATAACTGGTTTGCCTCCTATCTAGCGGGTCGCTCTTTCAGCGTGTTGGCTAATGGCAGCTCATCTTCCTCTTTTCCCCTTTCAGTAGGGGTTCCGCAAGGCTCGGTGCTTGGCCTGTTGTTGTTTTCTTTATACATGTTGCCGTTGGGCAATCTTATTCAATCTCATGGCCTCCAATATCATCTGTATGCCGATGATACACAATTATATCTTTCATCTCCAGAACTTTCTCCTGATGTTCACGATCGTATCTCGGCATGTCTTTGTGATATCTCAGCTTGGCTGCTGCATCGTCGTTTGAAACTTAATATGGCAAAGACTGAATTGCTTATTTTTCCTCCTAAACCTTCTCCTCATCTCTCATTCTTTCTTACTGTCAATGATGTTATGCTTACTCCAGTCAAGGAAGCTCGTAGTTTTGGCTTTATATTTGATTCCTCGCTCTCCTTTATTCCTCATATTGAGACAGTAGCTAAATCCTGCCGTTTTTTCCTGTATAATATTGCCAGGATTCGATCATTTTTGTCTGTCTCTTCTGCCAAGACGCTTGTTCATGCACTGGTTATTTCTCGGCTGGACTACTGCAACCTTCTTCTCTCTGGCCTTCCTTCCTCTCAGATCAGTCCGCTGGTTTCTGTCCACCACTCTGCCGCTAAGATCATCTTCCTGGCTCGCCACTCTGACCATGTTACTCCACTTCTGAAATCTCTTCACTGGCTTCCAATTCACTTCAGAATCCAATATAAACTTCTCCTGTTGACCTTCAAAGCTTTTCGCGGTCTAGCTCCTTCCTATCTCTCCTCTCTCATCTCACACTATTGCCCCGCTCGTGCTCTTCGCTCCTCTGATGCCATGTTTCTCGCCTGCCCAAGGGCCTCTACTTCCCTTGCTCGGCTTTGTCCATTTTCTTCTGCTGCCCCTTATGCCTGAAACGCTCTTCCAGAACATTTGAGATCTACAAGTTCAATCGCAGCTTTTAAAACTCAGCTAAAAACCTTTCTCTTTCCTAAAGCTTTTAAAACTTGATGTTGTTTGGACTTTATACTGTTAGTTTTACCCTACCCTGTGCCTGTTTGCATTCTCTTCCCCTCCTTATTGTTTTACCATGATTTAATTAGAATGTAAGCCTAAGCGGCAGGGTCTTGCTATTTACTGTTTTACTCTGTACAGCACCATGTACATTGATGGTGCTATATAAATAAATAATAATAATAATAATAAAATCTTATTAGGCACTCAAATTAAGGATGGATGATTCTCAATGTCAGTTTTTCATTTTCCCAATCTTAAGCTTGGTTTGTCCTGAACATTGACATTGACCCTATTCAAACAACATGCTGAGACATGGTGGTTAGGTCTTTTGAGCTAACATTATGGCTTAGCATGTGAACCATTCCTAACCATGGTGGCTACATAACCACAGATTAAACAATATCACTAACTATTTGCCGCAAAAGGGTTAGAAGCCTAACCATGATTTAGCATGTTGCCTGAACAGGGTCAATGTGTGTGTGATTTCTCCCCTAAAAAATTTGCATCCACGTGCATTTTTTTCCTGTGCATTTCTCCTAACACATTAATTTTGTATGCAACTTTGCCAAATATATATATTTTAAAGCAATTTTCCAAACATAAGGCATTTTTCATGTTATTTTCCCTAATCTATGGATTTTAGTACGCATTTCTTGAATTAGGAACTCCACTGAAACATTCAGAGCAGTGTGATTTTGAATGATCAATTAGTTATGGTTCTTATGCTGATTTTAAAATATGAAATGGATTTCTCCCCCATCTCTGGTTTATATGGAAAGCTGCCTTGCACATTGCAGATGATGTGTCCATGAAGCTGTGAATATTGTGGACTGTGACTGGCAACAGCTCTCCAAGGTCTTAGGCAGAGATCTTTCTAATAATAATAATAATAATAATAATAATAATAATAATAATAATAATAATAATATGTAATTCCTTACCTGCCTCTTACCTGCTACCTCACTGTTTACTGGAGATGTCATGGATCAGACTGGGAATTTTCTGTCTGTGAAATACATGCTCTACCAAATCCCTTTTGGTTGGACTCAGTTTTGCTTCATTCCTTTGAGATAGAAAACATCCCAATGCGTCTATGGATTTATGAGGATACTGTGTGTTGATTTTGCTGCTTTTGTTTCTGGGGCAATTAGACATGTGCCTTGCTTTCTGCTTTCATTTATAGAGCAATATCCCTTGCTTACCATAACCTGAGATTTTATGTGTCCTGAATACATATTTCCCAAAGAAGAAGATGTTACATTGGGGAGGGGGAAGGGGGGAGAGCAGCATTTCCTGCATCTCACCTTCCATTTGCTTCTTCAGACACAATAAATTAGCTCTCTTTCCTTGCCAATCCCATTATGAGGCTTGGCATGATGGACTTTTTTAATAAAGTGAATATTGGAGGAGGGAGGTTGATAAAAGACACGTCAAATATAATCATGGTTAATGAAGACAAAAGCGTTTGGGCTTTGGTGTCCTGCCCATAGCTTAAGTGCAGCGTTGGTTGCTCTCCATCAGTCATGATGTCGGCACCAGCTGCATGGAAATATATACATGTGCATGCATGCAATTGTCTGTGCACATGCACACACACACAAATATCAATCAACATCGATGACACTATGGTAGAGTCTACGCTGGAGCCCCATTCGTTTCAGAGACACCAATGTGCTGGTATCTATTTCACATGTGCTCATATGTTAAGGAAGAAGCCCTCTGTGGCCATTGCTAGACCTGCCAATATCCCAGGGATTGCCCCGGGATCATCCCTGTGTATTCACATGATGCACAAGGCAACCCGGGAGCAGGGAGGGATTATCCGTCCTTCGCCCTGGGATATCCGCATAGCCTTTAATCCCGCTTTTTCCATGGTCTCAGGATGATCCCGAGACCATGGAACATGTGACCGGGTGACACAGGTTGTCCCGGCTCCTCGCAACTAACTGTGAGGAGCCACGAGCCAGGCATGGGGGTGGGGTGAGCGGGGAATTTGTTTTTTTGTTTTTGTTTTAAAAAAATACGTTTTGCAATTGAGTGCTCCTGCATGCCTTCTCCTTTAAGAAATAAAAAAACAAAATGGTGGCCGCGATGTCCTCTTCCTCCTAGGACGTCATGCACTGCTTGTAGACAGAGGGGGAGATCTCACGATAACCATATCGCGAGATCCTCCCTCCTCCTCCGCTCTAGACCCGGCAGGTCTAGCCATGGCCTGTGTTTATAATGTGACCAGGTGCCATGTACAAATGTATATGTTCGCAATTGTGAAAGATATTTAAGGTTACATGTCCTGTATTGCCACAAGGCACTCTACTGCAAGGTGGGAAGTCACTGGGCTGTTAAAAACAAGATAAAGTAAATTAATAAAAAGTAACAAAAACACATGCACAGCTGTGCAGCAGTCCATGAATATAATTTTAAAAATAAAATGGCTGCTGAGGAGAGGATATGCATATGTTCATATCTGGGCAACTGTGTAATTCAGGGGTGAGCTGTTTCCAGAAGTAGAAGGCTGAATTAATCTGCTGGAACCCCCTCCTACCTCCTATTGCCTTGGCTCTGAATTTGCTACCAAAACTCAGCAATGTTGTAGTGCTGCAGGGGGGGGACCCTTTAAAACAAGGTGTATATAAAGAAAAGTGGTGGGCATTTTGTGTTGCTGCTATGCTTCTGCATTTCGCAGTGTAGCAGCAGCAGTCTGAGGGTCGTGGGAGTCACCATGTTTTCCCCACCCCTAGTGTAAGGTAACAATTTTAATGCTCTGTCCCCTTTGGGGGAAAGGGAAGAAAGCTTAAATGTTATTGCCTCAATAAGTGACTTCTGCCATTTCTGTTTCCTTTTGATATTTTCTCTTATAAAGATGAGACACAGCTACACAGCAGTGCAGGTCCATTTGGGGGGGAAGGGGGTAAAATTAGAAGGGAGGGGAGGAAAACCCAGTGCAAGTGCCACTTAGCTGCAGAGGTGTGCAGGAATGCATTTTTTTTAAAAAAAAAGTTCTGGTGTGAAGGTAAAGATGCTGTGTGTGTGTGTGTGTGTGTGTGTGTGTGTGTGTGTGTGTGCAGTAAAATAAAACGGAGGTTCATGGCTGTGTAGGTGTGCCCTGCAAATTACCCTCCCCTCTCCAAATTGGCTGACCACCCCCTCAATTGTTAAAGGAGAGGAAATGAAGGACAACCACACATTTCTTGCTCGCAATGCGCTCCCCCACCCAAGCAGAGCTCAAAGATGACTATGGTGGAAAACGCTGCCTCCATCTTCATGCTTCCAAATGATTATATATCATAAAATGTGTCTAGGAAAAAAACAAAACACTGGGATACAGAGGCAGAAATCGCATGAGTCAACGGGTTGCCAGGTGTCTCGTGGGTCACAGATACGAATCCAGTATTGTACTAAGGGGGGTGGGGACTAGTATAGATTGGCCCAGTGGGAGCTATATAATATACAAAAGCCATAGCATTGTGAATGTTTCTCCAGATGTTGTTAGTCTCTTATAGCTGGTGGGGAAATGGCCATTTCATATATGATTTTAATTTAGCAAAGGGACTCTTTAGTGGATAGACTGTGCAGACTTTTGTTCTCTGCCGCAATGGGCTCACAGTCTAATTTTTTACTGAGGCAAGGGTAATAGGATGCAAGCAGCTGCAATGGTAGATAGATAGATAGATAGATAGATAGATAGATAGATAGATAGATAGGTTAAATTATGGAACTCACTACCACAGAATGTAGTGATGGCTACCAATTTAGATTGCTTTAAAAGGGGGTTAGATAAATTCCTGGAGGAAAAGGCTATCAATGGCTACTAGCCCTGATGATTGTGTGCTATCTCCAGTAATCAGAGGCAGTAAGCCTGTGTACCCCAGTTGCTGGGGAACATGGGCAGGAGAGTGCTGTTGTGCCATGTCCTGCTTTGTTGGTCACTGGCCAACAGCTGGTTGGCCCCTGTGTGAACAGAGTGCTGGTTTAGATGGACCCTTGGTCTGATCCAGCATCAGGGCGCTTCTTGTGTTCTTATGTAGGACCCTTATTTTGCAGTACAGGTCAAAATGCATACTGATTTACTTTGTGAGGAGGAAGAGGAGGAGGAGGAGGAGGAGGAGGAGGAGGAGGAGGAGGAGGAGGAAGAAGAAGAAGAAGAAGAAGAAGAAGAAGAAGAGGAAGAGGAAGAGGAAGAGGAAGAGGAAGAGGAAGAGGAAGAGGAAGAAGAAGAGGAAGAAGAAGAAGAAGAAGAAGAAGAAGAAGAAGAAGAAGAAGAAGAAGAAGAAGAAGAAGAAGAAGAAGAAGAAGAAGATACAATATTAGGACATCTTATTCTAATGTTTCCTACTCCTAGTTGAGTCTCTTGTGATGGTCTATGCACTTCCACTTACTAAAACACAATCCATAAATGTCTTGGTTCTGCTCTATAGTTGACTGGCAATTAAACGCAAGGTAAGAGATCCTGGACATGTTTCTTTTCCTGGTGGATAATCTTATCCATTTTTCCCCCAGAAGAAAATTAGATACAGGCTAATTGAAAATAAGCAAATCATTTTAAAAGGGATTTTTTTATGAAATACACCTCATATGAATCATGCATTGGTTTTCATGTGATGCTACTATAGATGCTGTACGGGGAAATATAAGTGCCTGTAAAAAGGGGAATGAACGGATCAAGCAAATGAATGTGTGAAATGAAAAGGGAAGGCAATAAAGGCCAAAGGTGTGATTTTTTTAAAAAAAGGAAGAGGTTAAAATATTTCATCTTGGATTACTTTGAACATATGTTCTGTACATGCAATTATCAGCTCATGTGCATAGATTGTGCTTTGGCTTATGTACAGTGTACAATCATTTTCTATGTAAATTGTTCATTCTATATGTCTGTTGTACAAGTCAGGTAAGCATTGTATTTAATTAAACATTACACACACGTGCATGCGTGCGCGCGCACACACACACACACACACAGAGGGGGGGAGAAGGAGATGAAGGAGTAATATTCACATGCATTTCTAATTTGAACACAGTTTCCTGAATACTAAAAACTGCATTTACCCCTTCAGCAATACAGAAGACCTGTCCCAGGCGCACAAATGAACTTTGTGCAAAATTCAACAGAAGCTACATCCTTTTCAGGCATCCCCTCCATGCATACACTAAGCATGTTGATATAGGAGGGGGTACCTGTGATGGCCCCATCCCTAAAATCTACACATTCCCAAGCAGACTTGCAAATGGCAGCCTATGCATGTGGAATGTAGGGGATCCAAATGGCCATGAACCCCAAATGTGCAGGATTCCCAGTCACATGGAGTAGCTATGACCATACAGCTGTATCTTTGTAGGTGGCTGTGGCGTTACACCCCACAAGTCAGTTCCTAAATGTATGGCTGGAGTTTGTAAGTCTGTGTTTTTTAGAATGTTGGCCTGAGTGGGTGGAGTTAGAATGTCTGGGGAGGGGGGAGGAGTGATATATAAGGGAATGGCTGAGGGGATTGTTAGAGACTTTTTAGGTTTGACATATATTATCTGAAGATTATACATTTAGCACCCACTCTGACAATAATGCACCTCAGGACATATAACTCACAGCGTATTATTTTATTTATTGAAATCCTTCTCCATTTAAACCCCTTTCTCCACATAGTTTGGAGGAAGGTGGTTTTTATCCCTTGCCTCAGGCGTACCAAGCGGTGGTGCAAGCAGGGAGTAGCCACGGCCGGGTCTGTTGTTCAGAGCCCGTGTCGTGGCAGTGGCTCCTTGACTAACATTGAACTGAACATGTGTGGTGGGGGGATTAAGCCAGTGGACACATTTCCATCCCCTTCTATGTGTTTAGCACATGAGTAGGGATGCCCGTTGTTTGGAAATTGATGGATTTCTGTCACTCTGCCAACTCAGCTTGCATTTACAAGCCAAGCTGCAAGGCTCTCCCATTGTGCAAAACAGGACATTCTGCAAAAGCAGGAGAATGGATCCATTTATCCAGCTTTGAATGTGCAAAGCCAGACTCCAGGTTCCAATTGACCTAGCCATATCTGATGGTTAAATCTAGGGGTGTGCACGGACCCCCCGCTCCGCTTCTCTTCCAGATCCGCAATTTGCGGATCAGGCTGCTTCGCTCCGCCCCCGCTCCACCCATGCCCACTCTGCTCCGCTGCAGAGCTCCGGATCTGGATTGGAGCTCCATTCCCCCCCCCCCCCATAGGCTTGCATTAAGCTAAAAAAGTATACAACTTTTTTTCTGTGAAAGTTAGAAACCTCACGTTTGGCACCATGACACCTCATGGATTTGCACTTTAGAAACCTCAAACTCACCACCATGATAGCTTATCCAAGGATACACACACACGCCAAGACTCAAGGCAATCCCATCATCCCCTGAATTTTGGGGAATTTATGAAAATCCAACACCCCATTCACACCCCTTTTGATAGCTCCGTCAATTTGCACGTGAAAAACCTCAAACTCGCCACCATGATAGCTTATCCAGGGATACACATGCACGCCAAGACTCAAGACAGTCCCATCATCCCCTGATTTTTGGGGAATTTATGAAAATCCAACACCCCATTCACATCCCTTTCGATAGCTCAGTCAATTTGCACTTTAGAAACCTCAAACTCACCACCATGACAGCTTATCCAGGGATGCACATGCATGCCAAGACTCAAGGCAGTCCCATCATCCCCTGAATTTGGGGGAATTTATGAAAATCCAACACCCCATTCACACCCCTTTCGATAGCTCCGTCAATTTGCACGTGAAAAATCTCAAACTCGCCACCATGATAGCTCATCCAGGGATGCACACGCACGCCAAGACTCAAGGCAGTCCCATCATCCCCTGTTTTTTTGGGAATTTATGAAAATCCAACACCCCATTCACACCCCTTTCGATAGCTCTGTCAGTTTGCACGTTAAAAATCTCAAACTCGCCACCATGATAACTTATCCAGGGATGCACACGCACGCCCAAACTCAAGGCAGTCCCATCATCCCCTGTTTTTGGGCAGGGCTTAAACCTGCAGACAGCTCAATGGGGCCATTTCAAAGGAAATCCCAAGATGCCATGAATTGGGGAGCAGAGATCAACCTAAATGAATCTTCTTCCACACTTGAAAAATGGATTTGGAACTTCCAAAGCTCTAAGTGAGCGCAGGAAGGACTTCTCCCCTGAGTGAAAGCCAGACACAAACCATCCCTGCGAGGCGGGCAGGGGAGGAGGGAGGGAAGGCAGGCAGGAAGCAGACATTTCTGGGGGCATAAGGAAGTGAGCCAAGGATAAGCCAGTAATGCATATAAAATGGAATAAATAAATAAATAAACGAAGGAGGGGTGGAATTAAAAGCAGCAGTGTTGCTGAATAAACAACAAGAAGAACTTTTTTAAAAAGGCTATATCTGTCTTTTACCAGCAATAGGGGGATGTGCCCAGGGGAGGGGGAAGCAGCTGCCAATTTGACTGGTCCTAGTGACCAGTCTTTTAAGAAGCAAAGCTGTCAGTTCAACTCATGAAAGCCATTGCTCCACCACGAGAGCTCTGAGGAGTAGAGCTCTCACTTCAACTAATGCTAGGCATTGCTCCACTGGGTTACTCTCTTTGGAGGGCTCTGATGGCCCTCCAAGTACAGGAGAGAGTGAGGGCACGTCCACATGGGATGCCCTAGGGGAGCAAATCCCCTTGCACCACATCTTTTCAGTTGTTCCCCAAACTGAACACTGCTGGGTAGCACTGCTGTGTGTTTCGTATCTGTTAGTATGATTTCAGGTTGTGTTAGTGCATTTGGGGAGCTACTGTTTTAAAAAAAACACTGGGAAAACTCTGTTCAGAGTAGAAAGAGAAGTTTCCCAGAATCCCAAGTTACCCGTTTTGCCTATCCGTCCTCCAACTTTGGGATCATGTGATCATGACCGGGAGTTGACTCTGCCCCTCAGCCCTTTGGAAAAGGTATTTTTCCCGCCGGTTTTTTAAAAATTCTAGCACATGAACCGCACCACACGGAGAGCTGAGAGTAGGCTCAAAATGACCCTCATCTACGACTCTCCAAGCACAAGAATTTTCAGAAAGATAGCTTCAAAAACAACACAGTTATCCCCCTTTCTTTTCCGCAATGCAATCCTATGGGCGAAATGTTTCAAGATGGCGATCGGATCGGACCGCGGAAACCGGAGCGCTCCGAAAATGGGCGCTTCTCTTCGCCTTGCTTCTAGGGGTCCGTGGTCCACTTCTACTCCACCTCTGGGCAAGGCGGAGCAGGCCAATTCGCTCCTGCTTCTATGCTTCTAATCGGAGCGGAGCACATGCCTAGTTAAATCAAGGGTATGGATGTTCACTTCTGCACCCAGATAACAACAGATCTCTTCTGCTGGTCTGTACTAGCATATCTTCCACAGCTCTCATGTGGGAAATTTCTTGCCTGCACCATTTATGGCCAAGTGAGCATCTGTCGACAGCGGGGTGGGGTGAGGAGAAAATCAGACTATATTATTTAATCTTCAAAATGGCTGACTCATGAAATAATGCTTGTCCTAAACTGGAGCCTAAATGGAAGAAGACCAAAAAAAGAAGAAGAAATATTTTAGTAGGCTGGAAATTAGCACAGGTGTGATTTTGTTCAGGGTGATGTCCTTTGTGATGCTATTTTCCCTTTCAATAGCATAAGAAATAACCTCCCCCACATTTTCCACCCCTTTCCTCATAATTCCTAATGTTGAATTTGCCTATTTCGCAGTGTGTCATACACCAAGTTAATATTTTCAGTGAGTTACCCTGTACATCCACAAGGTCTCTTTCCTGGATTCTTCACTGGGTAATTACATCCAGAAGAGGCCCCTTAACCAACATTTGATCTTAACATTAACATTAGGTTAAGATTTTTCACCAAATGTGCATGACTTTTGCACTCCAGTATGCCTCCCTTTGCATCTGAAAAGGTGTGTTCCTTTGTGCATGTGAAAAGACTACAAACAAAGTGTTTTAGAACCTTACAGGACTGCTGATTTATTATGGGATGGTTCTCCAGGAATCTGCCTGCCTGTCCCCTCTGTAGTCGACTCTGCTTGGCATCTGCACAGCATACATGGTGCATACCCCACCCAATGTGCTTTTTTCTTTGTTCCAGGAAGCTGCATATGGGATTCTCTCTGCAGCATTATTTTTGGCATCTGTGCTCAGATGCAGCACTTTCTCCTCCCTGTATGCATAAATAGGGCTCTCCTCCTCCTCCTCCTCCTCCTCTTTCTATCTCAGGCCTTTTCATTGCTCATTCCAGCAGCTGATTGGACCACACAGCTAAGACACTTTTCTGTCCTCTTTTAAGCTTTATCTCCAAAAAGAAACTCTAAAGAATACAGAAGTAGAATCTCATATTTGTTTACTGGTTTTCCCCAATGATGGAAGAACACCAGCAGTTCTAACTGTAGATGGGGAGGAGGTTTAAATTCCATCCTCAACAGATTCTAAATGCTTTACTTGGAAGCAGTTTAAGTTTCCAAAGGATTTAGTCCCAAACAGTCAAAACAATTCGCACAAATTTACTGGGAGAATGGTACGTCTGACTACCTCTGAATTTTAAACTTCCTCTGTCTAAACCTGTGGTGCTCAGCTGTAATCCAAATTGGTAACACTTTTAAATGTGTCCCTCAAAGCAGACTTTCTGAAGGAGAAATAGAAAAAGGTTTGAAATTCAAAGCCACTCGGATAGTAACTCTGGAACTTTGGAAAATTCCAAGTTGGTGTGAAATTTTATTTTGACTCTAACCTGCACATGTAGAAAATACAAAATCAATTAAATTCAATCAGAACTATTCCTTAGTCGACAATCTCGATCCAGCTACACATGTGCACCCTATCTCCTGCACATGCACTCAGCTGGAACCAGCCAGTGTGTCTAAGGCATTAGGCTGGCAGCATTTGATATTCTATGGAACCGCAGCTAAACTGCATTGTTACAATTTCGTGAACTTAGCCCTGTTTATTCAGAGGGGGGGGGGGAGTCTTGTTGTGTTAATTGTGCATCTCTTGGATGGGGTCCCACTCAGTACAAACACTTGGCTGAAAGTTGAACGACTCCCTCTAGAGGCAAATGGGTGGAAACACAAGATATTTCTTCAATGGGTTTATCACTGGCTCTTTCTAGATGTGGTGCTGATAATATTGTTTGTAGCCAACTTAAGGGAAGCCTATGAAAGCTGAGAGAACTACAATAGGCTAGAAGTTGTGCACAGCTTGCATTTCTGCAGCATTGGCAGCAGGGTTTTTTTTATCTCTGGACTGTGGTTTGAAGGTATATGATGGAACAGCAGAGGTGAAGCTAAGCAAGTCAATGTCTGACAGGCCATGGCTCAGTGTGTTAAAGCACCTGCTCTGTAAGCAGAAGGTTCAAGGTTCGATCTCTGGCATCTCCAGGTAGATCTGGAGAAATTCCTGCCTGAAACCCACTATCGCTGCTGCCAGTTAGTGTTGACAATTTTAGGCTAGGTGGAATAAGGGAGGACTGACTCGGTATAAGGCAGGTTCTTGTGTCCCTGTGTCTGAATGGGTGACCACCTGGAGACCCCATATCCCCAACCTAGTGTCTTCCAGGCGTTTCTTACTAGAGCTCCCAGTTTTGCTGATCATTGGCCATGTTGCCTGGGGCTAGTGGGAATTGAGGGTACCAAGTTTGGGGAGGCTGCTATATACACCCAAGTTTGGGGAGGCTGCTATGAATATCCATCATAGAAGGAAGATTAGATGGAAATATGATCAAATGAATAAATAATAATCACATTGCTTTTTAAGATATAGACATGTACTGTAACACAGGCTCCCATTCATGCTGTACCAACCTAAACTGAATTCCCATCAACTGTAATAAGGGAGCAGTTACCATCTGCCGTAGCTCAGTGGCAGAGCATCTGCTTTACATGCAGAAGGTACCCAGTTTGATCCTCAGCATCTCCAGGTAGGGCTGGAAAAACTTCTGCCAGAAACTCTGGGAGTCTCTGCCAGTCAGTGTTGACAATATTGGGCTAGATGGACCCATGGTTGATTCTTTATAAACCAGCTTCCTATGTGTCTATGTTCCATTTTCTCCTAACTTGGAGTAAGAGATGAGATATGCTCTTGGTACAGCATGGATGAGCAGGCATTAGTCTTGTGGGCAGGCATTAGTCATGTAATATAACCACAATCCTACCAAAGCCAAGGGCAAAATAGTGGTGCAGGCAATGAGAGCAGACATACGTATATGGCATTAAGGAACAGGGTGCTTCTGAGCACATGCTCAGCCCAAAATTGTTTGTAGTAATGGAACTGAGCTCACAGTCCTTTTTAGGGAAGTATAAGAAATTCACTTCAGTTCATTTTTTGATCGGGATTTTACCCCATTCACACCTTCAGGACCAAGCCCAGACTGAGATGCAATCTCCAGTCGAAGTATATACATTTTTGTGCTTACAATGTGATTCATAGTTTTTTTTAAAAAAAAATAGTGCATAAAAATGTGGCGTTTTTTAAAATCGTGCACAAATAATCAATGGGAGAGGAATGTATATATTTCCAAGATGCACATAATTGCTGCGTACAGTTGGGAAAAGATGCTTGAAAATGTACACGAATTTTCACATTAAAAACAAAACTAAAAAAAAAAGCACACTATCTGATACAGACCTTGGACTGCAGCCACCCCTGGGTTTTTTCCACAGAAACTGTGGGGGAATTGGGAGGGATCAAGGGGAAAATATCCTATGTCAGTTTCCCCCGCCTGACTCCAAAGGGGAAATTCAAAATATCCTGTATTCCCTGGGACACTCTTCTGGGATTATACAACTGCATCCCCAATATACTTTGCTATTATGAAGATATATATATATATATATATATATATATATATATATATAAACACCTAATATACCCTACCCACATTTTTTGCAGGTAAAGTTAAAGCAAAAAAAAAAAAAGGTCAAATGTTCTACTCTCTGTCAAAGACTAGACTTTAACTTAATCTAGTTTCTGTTTGTTTGCATGTCTTTGGATTTGGAAAATTAATGTTTAAATATGTACAATAAATTAGGACATTGGCATACAAAATGCGTGCATTAGGGTATATAGGATATGGATTTTGGTGCACAAAAATGTGTATTGATTTCCGTGTGTGTGTGTGTGTGTGTGTGTGTGTGTGTGTGTGTTTAAACCACCTTTGCAAACAGATGTGTAAACAGAATAGAAGAAACTTGTGCTGGAAAAAGTTTGAATGTAATAGAAAGTGAAGCAGACAGATTCTTCCTTTCTTAGCTTTAAGTTTCCTATTGGAAAAATTCTTCGCATGGGTTGCATTACTCCCTAAAATGAAATAAAACTTGCTCTCATTACCTTCCAGCAAATATTCATGTTGTTCACATTTCAACTCTCTTGCTACCTCCTTCTCTTAGGTCAAATTACTTTTTTTATTATTATACTGCAGTATACAATGGAATATGGTAGATAACATCTTTTATTGATCTATAATTCGATTCTTCTTTGCTACATAAAACATTATTGCTTTATAATGCTTGTAGCAAGAGAACTACTTTTTTCCACATTATGAAACCCAAAATATTTTTTTTTGGGGGGGGGGGAAGAGGTGAAGACTTGGAGAAGCTAAATTTGTTTGTTGGTTTGTTTGAGTTCTTGATCCTGGTCCTTCTGGGGTGGAAAAAACACACACATTCTACTAATGTGATGATCAAAAGCTGCTCTCCTAACTCTGAACTTCCTCCACATCCTTCTGCAAGCAAGAGAAATACCCAGTGCTGTAGACCTTTGGCTTCTACAATATTGTCATTCCAAAACAAACAATATATATATATATATATATATATATATATATATATATATATATGTAATTTCAGTTCCATTAAACTGATAACAGGGAGGTGGGGGATAAAAGATGGATTGTGCTTATTTCCTTAAGGCACAGTCCTCCTAATGGACTCCATTAGGACTCCAGTGCACAGCTGAGAGCTCTGATGCTACAACTCTCACAGCTTAGTCTGGGGGTACATGATGCAATCACTATATTAAAGCTAAGCAGGTTTGGGTCTGGTTAGTGCCTGGATGGGAGACTGCCTGGGAAGCCTATGAATGCTACTTTGAGATCCACAAAGGAAGAAAAGTGGGATATTAATGTACCGTATTTCTTCAATTCTAAGACACACTTTTCCCCCCATATAAACACCTCTAAAAATGGGGTGCGTCTTAGAATCGCGGGTGTGTCTTAGGTTTTTTTTTTCTGTTGATGGTACTGAAATTAGTGTGCGTCTTACAATCGATGGCATCTTACAATCGAAGAAATACAGTAAGAAAGGAATAAGGATGGCCAACTTTTTCTTTAAATCAAATCTGGGAACCTTAAAAAATGTTTCTTATGGCATAAGGTCGTAGGCACCAATGCACCCACAGACACCTCTCTTGGTGACCTGCCACTCCTGATTTTTATTTTATTTCTTAAGAATATAATAATAATAATAATAATAATAATAATAATAATAATAATAATAATCAACTGGGGACTTAGGATGCTGCAAAGTAGGGGTGTGCACGGACACCCCGCTCCGCTTCACTTCCAGATCTGCGATTTGTGGATCGGGCCACTTCGCTCTGCCCCCGCTCCGCCCATGTCCACTCAACTCCGCTGCAGAGCTCCGGATCCGGATCGGAGCTCCGTTTCCCCCCCCCCCATACGCTTGCATTAAGCTAAAAAAGTATACAACTTTTTTCTGTGAAAGTTAGAAACCTCAGGTTTGGCACCATGACACCTCATGGAGGTATACACACGCACGCCAAGACTCAAGGCAGTCCCATCATCCCCTGAGTTTTTGGGAATTTATGAAAATCGGGCACCCCATTCACACCCCTTTCCATAGCTCCGTCAATTTGCACGTTAGAAACCTCAAACTTGCCACCATGATAGCTTATCCAGGGATACACACGCATGCCCAGACTCAAGGCAGTCCCATCATCCCCTGAGTTTTGGGGAATTTATGAAAATCCAACACCCCATTCACACCCCTTTCGATAGCTCCGTCAATGTGCACATTAAAAACCTCAAACTCACCACCATGAAAGCTTATCCAGGGATACACACACAAGCCCAGACTCAAGGCAGTCCCATCATCCCCTGATTTTTGGGGAATTTATGAAAATCCAACACCCCATTCACACCCCTTTTGATAGCTTCGTCAATGTGTACGTTAAAAACCTCAAACTCGCCACCATGTCAGCTTATCCAGGGATACACATGGACGCCCAGACTCAAGGCAGTCCCATCATCCCCTGTTTTTTGGCGGGGCTTAAACCTGCAGACAGCTCAATGGGGCCATTTCAAAGGAAATCCCAACATGCCATGAATTGGGGAGTAGAGATCATCAACCTAATTTGAATCTTCTTCCACACTTGAAAAATGGATTTGGAACTTCCAAAACTCTAAGTGAGTGCAGGAAGGACTTCTCCCCTGAGTGAAAGCCACACACACACAACCTCCCTGCGAGGCGGGCAGGGGAGGAGGGAGGGAAGGCAGGCAAGCAGCAGACATTTCTGGGGACATAAGGAAGTGAGCCAAGGATAAGCCAGTAATGCATATAAAATGGAATAAATAAATAAATAAATAAATAAATAAATAAACAAAGGAGGGGTGGAATTAAAAGCAGCAGTGTTGCTGAATAAACAACAAGAAGAACTTTTTAAAAAAGGCTATATCTGTCTTTTACCAGCAATAGGGGGACATGCCCAGGGGAGGGGGAATCATCGGCTTATTTAAGTGGTCCTGTCTAAGAACCAGTCTTTTAAGAAGCAAAGCTGTCAGTTCAACTCATTAAAGCCATTGCTCCACCACGAGAGCTCTACTAAGGAGTAAAGCTCTCACTTCAACTCATGATAGGCATTGCTCCACCAGGTTACTCTCTTTGGAGGGCTCTGATAGCCCTCCAAGTACAGGAGAGAGTGGGGGCACGTCCACATGGGATGTCCTAGGGGAGCTCATCCCCTTGCACCACATCTTTTCAGTTGTTCCCCAAAATTAGGGTGGGTAGCAGTGCTCTCTTATTATTGGCTTAGTATATTTATTTATTTATTTATTTATTTATTTATTACATTTTTATACTGCCCAATAGCCGAAGTATATGATTTCAGGTTGTGTTTGTGCATTTGGTGGGGCTACTGTTTTAAAAAACGCTGGGAAAAGTCCGTTCAGACTAAGAAAGAGAAGTTTCCAAAATCCCAAGTTACCCGTTTTGCCTATCCCCTCCTCCAACTTTGGGATCATGTAATCATGACCGGGAGTTGACTCTGCCCCTCAGCAATCGAAACAGGTAACCTTTTTCCTTCTTTTATACTACTTTTAAAAAAATTCTAGCACGCGACCCGCACCACACAGAGAGCTGAAAGTAGGCTCAAAGTGACCCCCATCCACGACTCTCTAAGCACAAGAATTTTCAGAAAGATAGCTTCAAAAACAACACAGTTATCCCCCTTTCTTTTCCACAATGCAATCCTATGGGCGAAATGTTTCAAAATGGCGATCGGATCGGTCCGCGAAAAGAGAAGCGCTCCGTGTATGGCCGCTTCTCTTCGCCGTGCTTCTACGGGTCCCCGGTCCGCTTCTACTCCGCCTCTGGGCAAGGCGGAGCAGGCCAATTTGCTCCTGCTTCTACGCTTCTAATCGGAGCGGAGCACATGCCTACTGCAAAGCAAAGTGCAGGGACAGAAAGAGTGTCACAGTGCAGAAGAGGTGGCGGCATGGCCCAGCAGTGCAAAGGTGCAGTGATGTCTCCTCTCTCCCAGGTGCTGGGATGGAGAGGAAGACATTGGTGCTCAGTGGTGGTGGGATCATTACTGCAGCCCTCCACCACATGCCTCCATTCTCCCCGCCCTTTTGCTGCTGCACTTTGCTGCTGCCATCTCTGCAATGCTGGAAGGGAGTAGGAGACATTTGCACACATGTGCGTGAGTCTCTTCTTCCCCCTCTTGGCACCTGTCCATGTGCGCAAATGCCTGCTTCTCCCTCTCAGGATATTTGCACACAGCGGGGCCACTTGTGGCAGGGACTGCTGTGCTTCAGTGGTGGTGGCCCTGCAGTGGCGGCAGCACTGCAGTGAAGTTGCAGGAACATTCCTTCCTCCTTCATCCATTGTGCTGCAACTCCCACAGCCTCAGCAGCACAGCAGTGGTAGGATGGGCAGGGAGCATTTCCATAGCCACCCCTCTGTTACCATGCTAGAAAGTTCACAGCCGCTACCTAGTCCAAAGACAGAGAGAAAAGGCTCTTTCCTTCAAAGATGCAGGCAATCTGCCATCCAGCAAACTTACTGCAATGCCCATTCAAGGACCCCAAGTCCCATTCGGAATTTTCCAGGAAGTGCACCAGCACAGGAGACTACCTTCTAAAAACAAAACATAACTCACAGTGCTATCTATGTATCAATAAGTAGGGCTGTGCACGCCCCCCTGAAATGCTTCGGATCCTGATCTGGACCTTCCGGATCGGGCCCGAACCGGTTCTGGTCGATCTGGACCCCCTGACCTGCTCTGGAACAGGATCCAGAGTGAGATCCAGAGGTCCAGATCAATATTCGGATTCCATTTTGCCCCTCCTTCCCCACTTACCTGCCTCTGCCGCTGGCGGTGGAGGCAGGTAAGTGGGGAAGGGGGGAGAAAAAGCTATCCAAATAAGCTCCTTTCCCCCCTACGTGGCTCCGCCGACATTGCCACATGGACCACCGTGGCAGTGGACAGTGGAGCCAAGTAAGCCCCCCCTCCCCCTTACCTGCCTCCTCCGTCTGCCGCAGTCCATGCAGCAGTTTCAACTGCCACCCACGCCTAAGGCTGGAAATAGGCAGCATCCTATTTCCAGCCATAGGCATGGGTGGCAGTCAAACCTGCCATATGGACTGCAGTGGCAGTGGGCAGCGGAGCCAGGTAAACCCCCCTCACCCTTCCCCACTTACCTGACTCCGAAGCTTTGGAACGGTCCAAATTGATTCAGACCATTCTGAACCACTTCGGGCTGATCTGGACCTCCCCCAATCTGCTCCGGAACTGGGTTTAGGAGGTCTGGATCGGCCCATTCCACTTCGGATTCACGGATCCGAAACAGAGGGGAGCACACCCCTATCACACCCTGCTCCCCACTACTAAATTTCAGAAATTTGTCATGACGGGGGAATGCCTGACCCCTAGATGTCGGTCCGGCATGAAATCTGTGGATTGAATTGCAAGAGTCCATTTGTGCCCATTGCAGATTTCTCCAGCACCCTGAAGTCCAAACACATAGTAGTTTAGGCATACTATGGAGTTTAGTATGTGTTTAGTCCAAACACATCATAGTTAGGCAGTTTCCTTCTTCTAGCAAAGGGAATTCCACATGTACAGCCTGGCTTGTACCTGCCCAGCTAAAGTAGATGAGACATGCATCATAATGCCTGTGTATGCTTACATAGCTGTGGTCCTTTTGGGTGCCCTGAATTGCCTGAATGGATGTGCCTTTTGATGAGGTTTACACAAAGCTAGATCAAGTTCGCTTTTAAAAGAGGGGCTGGTACAGAGGGAGGCTGCTGCACCATCTGCTTTCTCTCTGCCTACTTCCCCCCCCCCCAGATCACATTGAAAACATCATTTCTACGTTCACAGCATGCATAGTTGGGGAACACAGGATGTAATTCTTCGGGGGGGGGGGTTCACTTAAATTTAGTGGTGCTTTGGTTCTTGCACATTTCCATTAAAATACCCATTAGCTTTTGTGAGAATAGATGAGAGGTCCGACAAATCTTGGATGGAGGGATCGTTTTCAGGCAGTGTGGGATGGGAATGCAGCAGCCTTTCCTTCTCTGTCCTCTCCCAGGTGGATTCTATGGCCACAGGGCTGAAATAGATCTCAGGAAAACAAAATCCATTCTGGTTTCCATCTTCTAAATAAGTCATGAGGAGCTTCTATTCCCTTCCTTGCAGAGCTTCCGCTTTGGATGGCGGTTCCATGCACTGCACCCAAAGACGGGTTTAAAATGCAGCTTTTAAACTGGATATGTGAGCTATAAATAGGAGTGAAGAAAGAAGTGGGTGATTGGATCTGTTCAACCCATGAGAATCTTCTGTATGGGCTTCTCTACATGAGGCTATTAACCCACACCTTTACCGAGGCTTCTGCTTCTTCATTCTTTGTGGGATTAAGATCAGCTTCTTAACATTCTTTTCCTGGGTGTTTTCTTTCTCTGATTTCTATATGTTCCATTATATAGCCATTTGGTGGCACGGTGGTATAGTGGAATTAAACAATTTCACGAGGCTTCTATATATCACCATTGAGAGAAAAAATACCACCCTTTCCACTTTAGAGGAAAAAAGAAAACCTCGATAATGAATGCAAAACATGTGAGAAGCCCTGGAGGAAGAAGACATCATATAAAGGACTCACAGGCCATAGCTAGACCTAAGGTTTATCCCTGGATCGTCCAGGGGTCAAACCTGTTCATCTAGGTGACACACAGGGGATCCTGTGCTCAGGCAGGGGCGAACCCTGGATGATCCCAGGATAAACCTTCGGTCTAGCTGTGGCCACAGACTACTGTGAGTGGGCAATCACAAGTGCACAATAAAAGCCTTGGGTAGAAAGGCTCTATGTGGACAACACACCAGCAACGAACTTGGATCATGTCCATAGATCAGCCTTCCTCACCTCTATATCCTCCAGACATGTTGGTTTACAACTTCCACTATCCCTAGCCAGTATAGCCATCCTGAGTGGGGATGATGGGAGTTGTATTTAAAGACATGTGGAGGTCACTGTGTTGGGAAAGGCTGCCTTAGTGTGTGTGAATATTCACATCCCCCCCCATCCTATTCAACACCACTACTAGGGGCCACTCCATTTATGCCATTCTTACCCACTCACTCCGCATACTGTCGCTTCAAATTCCTTCTTCGGTTTATTTTTATTTATGTAAGGCATTTGTATACCCCTATCTTTTTACCGATAAATTCACAAGGATTAGGCATGAGGGATTAGGGTAGAATAGAGTGAACAGGATGCTCTGATGATGGTATAAACAGAGTGGATTATGTAAAGGCATTGCGGAGGACAAGTGAGGGCTATAGAGAGTGAGTTCAAGTAAAGGCAGTGGAAATTAATAAAAACAAATTTTTACAATGAACACGTGCTGCAAAAAGGGTGAGGCATTTTAATATGTATATTTGCATTGCTGAAAAGAGGAATGGATCAACTGGACACGTTTGGCTTTCTAAATCTCAGGTTCTTTCTCTCCCTGTTATGAATCACTTTGCAAATGCTGGTAAATTCCTATAAAAATGAACTGAAACTAAATTCTCACCTATCTGCACCAACCAAATTCAATAGGTATAGTTATTGACACCATGAAGAGCATGTTGTATCTGTAGCAATTAATATGTGGAGCCTGTTAGAAAAAAAGAAGACATGATAACCCCAATTAATTATTAAAATGGTTGAATATATAGGGATTCAAAATCAGATTTTTAAAAGTAAAGCACTCGAAGTCCTGGCCCTGGGTAGATGAATTTGTCAATTTCCATTTCTCTGACATCCATGTTTATTTATTTGTTTAAACCTCAAGTTTTTGTTTTCCCAATTTATGGAGAATTTTGTGAAGTCTGGTAAATTCTTATCAAAACCAAACTGAAATAAAATTATCACCCACCACTACCCTAGCTGAAAATGTGCACAAAAAAACTTGTAGGTAGGTTTGGCTCAACTCTACCTTGCAAAAATTAGTAACTTGATATGACAAAAAGCAATTAAATGGGACAAACCTGGCAAGTTTTATCAGAGCAAGGACCTGCAGACAATTTTACAGGAATGAAAGTCATCTCAACCATGAAAAGAAGATGTAACAACAGCTTTGCCGTACTGATTCAGAGTTTATCCTTAGTTGCATGGCAGTAACAAAGAGACCGAATCCTTGCAGGGAATTTGTATGAGAACAGGTGATTCCCCCCCACTGTTTTTCTTCTTCCATCTTGCCTGTGCTTTTCTTAGATGCAGACCTTATATGTATTCTGCCTGGGCTGCACTCTGTATCATTAATATTTCAGCTCTCTTTTCCACTCCTCTCTGTTCTTCAGGGCACGGCTGATGCTGGCATGATAATTTCTGGCAAATTACAGTCATCCCAAAGATCGGGTGATTGCCGGATGATTCAGACACTGGGGCTCTCTCCGCCCCCTTTTTTTTTCTGCTGCAGAGGACATGCTTTCCCAAAAGACCGCAGGTTTCCAGAGCCCTCAAGGTTTTGCTGTGGATTTGCCAGCATTAGTCTGATGAGACAACTTGAGGCATCATCTCAATTGCAGGTGACCCACACCAGCATCCTAGATAATCTGCAAGGTAGCAGGGCTGCAATTGTTACACACACTTACCTGGGGGTGAGGCCCACTGAACTGAATAGGGTAAACATCTATAGGACTGCACTCTTAGTGAAGTTCAGCATGAAGCTAAGTAGTGCATTGTGGCCAGGGCCAGTTTAAAACATGTTGAGGCCCTAAGCCAGGTAAAGGTTCAGAGGTTGTTCCATAAAAAATAAAGAGAAAAAATGTATAACAGAATGGGTAATGAAAGGATATGACCCATCATCAGGGGCTGCTTGTTGTTAAACCTTGTATAACAAGATGTGTATAAAAGCAATAATAATAATAATAATAATAATAATAATAATAATAATAATAATAATAATAAAAAATCATATATTTGTTACCCGCCTTTTCCTTCGGATCGAGGTGGGGTACAGCATAAATGCAAATGCCATAAAATACATATAATTAAAACATTTAAAACTAATACATTATTAAAAGCAGCATATTATTAAAAGGCATATTAAAATTCAACTGGGTAGGCCTGCCGGAAGAGATCAGTCTTTATAGCTTTCATAAAATCCAGAAGACTGTTAAATTGACGAATCTCTCCCTGCAGGTCATTCCATAATCTGGGAGCGGCAGAGGAAAAGATCCTCTGGGTACTAGTTGTCAGCCTTGTTTTTGTTGACTGGAGCAAATTCTTCCCAAAGGACCTGAGTGTGTGGGGCGGATTGTATGGGAGAAGGCGATCCCACAGGTAGCCTGGACCCAAACCATGTAGGGGTTTAAATGTGATAACCAACACTTTATAGTTTGCCCGGAAACTAATTGGCAGCCAGTGAAGACATTTTAAAACTGGTATAATGTAGTCATCCCTAGGTGCACCTGTGACCAGCCTGGCTGCCATATTTTGAACTAGTTAAAGTTTCCAGACTAGGCACAAAGGTAGCCCTATGTAAAGCGCATTGCAGAAATCAAGCCTCGAAGTTACCAGCACGCGCACTAATGTCTTTAGGTCTTCCCACTCTAGGCAGCTAATAAAATAAGTTGCTTTGAACTTCTTTTAAACTGGCTCTCATCTGCCTCCAATACTAAATTGTAAACTGCCCAGAGAGCTTTGGCTATGGGGCAGTATATAAATGCAATAAATAAATTAATAATATTATTTATTTATTTATTTATTTACTGCATAAATGTTTTGACATGTATTTTTTGATTGAAGAACTCGATTGCAAAATTTGGAGATGTGCAAATTTTGAAAGATAAAGTTTCAGTTCACTTATTGGTTCGAAAGTGCAAAGTTAGGTAAGTTTGCATTCAAATGCAAGCCACAAATATCTCTCCCATACCTATTGCTAAATCTCTTGATATTCTTGCTGATAGTTGAAGGGTGCAATCCTATGCATGTTTAGACAAGGAAAAGGAAGCCCAATAATTTCCAGCATGCCCCAGTTACCATGACTGGCTGGAACAATGCTGCACTTGTAGGGCATTTTTATGAGTCTGAACATGCATAAAATTGCATCCTAAATCATTCGTTTTATAATCTATAGTTGCATATGTGTGTGGTCTGATTATAGTATCATGCATCATGAGTTTTATAGTTTTTCAGTTGGCATGTGCAAGTATATACATATAAGAGACTAAAAAACCCAGGATGATAACCAGTAGGGGTGTGCATGGACCCCCCGCTCTGCTTCTCTTTCAGATCCACGATTTGTGGATTGGGCCACTTCGCTCTACCCCCACTCCGCCTATATCCGCTCCACTCCGCTGCGGAGATCCGGATCCGGATCGGAGCTCCGTTTCCCCCCCCCCCCATAGGCTTGCATTAAGCTAAAAAAGTATACAACTTTTTTTCTGTTAAAGTTAGAAACCTCAAGTTTGGCACAATGACACCTCATGGATGTATACACACGCATGCCAAGACTCAAGGCAGTCCCATCATCCCCTGATTTTATGGGAATTTATGAAAATCCAACACCCCATTCACACCCCTTTCGATAGCTCTGTCAATTTGCACGTTAGAAACCTCAAACTCGCCACCATGACAGCTTATCCAGCGATACACACGCACACCAAGACTCAAGGCAGTCCCATCATCCCCTGAGTTTTGGGGAATTTATGAAAATCCAACACCCCATTCACACCTCTTTCGATAGCTCCGTCAATTTGCACTTTAGAAACCTCAAACTCACCACCATGACAGCATATCCAGGGATACACATGCACACCAAGACTCAAGGCAGTGGCATCATCCCCTGATTTTTGGGGAATTTATGAAAATCGGGCACCCCATTTGCAGACGTGGACTGTTCTCTGACATTTGGACAGATAAAAAAAAGGGAAGTGGGCACACTCACAGATGCCATCTAGACCCACAATCATGCCAAGGTACAAGGCAATCCCATCATCCCCTGATTTTTGGAAGGGCTTAAACCTACAGACAGTTCAATGGGGCCATTTCAAAGGAAATCCCAACATGCCATGAATTGGGGAGTAGAGATCATCAACCTAATATGAATCTTCTTCCACACTTGGAAAATGGATTTGGAACTTCCAAAACTCCAAGTGAGCGCAGGAAGGACTTCTCCCCTGAGTCAAAGCCAGACACAAGCCATCCCTTTGAGGCGGGCAGGGGAGGAGGGAGGGAAGGCAGGCAGGCAGTAGACATTTCTGGGGGCATAAGGAAGTGAGCCAAGGATAAGCCAGTAATGCATGTAAAATGGAAATAAATAAATAAACGAAGGAGGGGTGGAATTAAAATTTATTCAGCAGTGTTGCTGAATAAACAACAAGAAGAACTTTTTTAAAAAGGCTATATCTGTCTTTTACCAGTAAGAGGTGGACGTGCCCAGGGGAGGGGGCACCTGCCAATTTGACTGGTCCTAGTAGTGACCAGTCTTTTAAGAAGCAACGCTCTCACTTCAACTCATGAAAGGCATGAAAGGTTACTCTCTTTGGAGGGCTCTGATGGCCCTCCAAGTACAGGAGAGAGTGGGGGCACGTCCACATGGGATGCCCTAGGGGAGCTCATCCCCTTGCACCACATCTTTTCAGTTGTTCCCCAAAGTTATGGTGGGTAGCAGTGCTCTCTTATTATTGGCTTAGTATATGATTTCAGGTTGTGTTTGTGCATTTGGTTGGGCTACTGTTTTAAAAAAACACTGGGAAAAGTCCGTTCAGACTAAGAAAGAGAAGTTCCCAGAATCCCAAGTTACCCATTTTGCCTATCCCCTCCTCCAACTTTGGGATCATGTGATCATGACCGGGAGTTGTCTCTGCCCCTCAGCCCTTCGGAAAAGGTATTTTTCCCGCCAGTTTTTAAAAAAATTCTAGCAAGCGAACCGCACCACGCAGAGAGCTGAGAGTAGGCTCAAAATGACCCCCATCCACGACTCTCTAAGCACAAGAGGTTTCAGAAAGATAGCTTCAAAAACAACACAGTTATCCCTTTTTTTTCCGCAATGCAATCCTATGGGCAAAATGTTTCAAAATGGCGATCGGATCGGTCCGCGGAAAGAGAAGCACTCCAAAAATGGGCGCTTCTCTTCGCCTTGCTTCTAGGGGTCCACGGTCCGCTTCTACTCCGCCTCTGGGCAAGGCGGAGCAGGCCAATTCGCTCCTGCTTCTACGCTTCTAATCGGAGCAGAGCACATGCCTAATAACCAGGCAGCTGATATGAGCTTCATTGCACAGAGCAGCTGGCAATGCTTGGTCCATAAGGCACACTCCTACATTCCTTCCTCTGATCTACCCTTTCTCAGCCTTATGTCTTCTGGACATTTTGGATTTCAACCATCATCAGTCCTAACCAGCATGGTCAACAGTTAGGAATGCTGCAGTTGTAGTCCAAATCATCTGGAAGACACCAAGTTGGAGGAGACTGCTCCAGTTTAAGCAATTATAGAGCTGAGCCTATACAAGGTTGTATCCAATCTTAGTCCTACTTGGAGTTGATCTGTTGAAATTATAGGGACAAGTTAATCATGACCAAGTTAAATCTCAATAATTTCATTGAGTCTGCTCTAAGTAGGACTAACATGTGATACAAGCCAAAGATTTTAAAATGGCCCTATGACCTCTGAAATGACTTCCCTGGCTTCTTTGGAAGATGACCCACACACTCCAGAAGTGTCAGAAGTAGACATCAAGAACATCAAAAGGCACCGTTGCATTCTGTCTCTGTGTCATCATCATAGATTTCAGTTGGATATTGTCTTTAGGGCTTTTCTCTGCTGGAATCTAAGGTATAGTGCACTGTTCCAGTGGTTTGGTAGTTTTCATCTTTCCTGTTGTGTCAATGGAGGATCAAAGAATTCTACAGGCTCTTTGGAGGGTGGGAGGGAGAGGGGGGATCCCAGAGAACATTCTTTTCTTTCCCCCAATAGCTGGTATAGATGTATCAATCAATATCCCAACCTTTGCTTTCCTCCCCCTAGACTCTTGGAAGGCTGAGGTCATGCATGTACAGGGAATTATTTATGGATCTCATGTCAGTTACTGCATGTCAATATCCTGGACACTCTTCTGAAGATTGCTTTAAGAGCAATCAGGTGGTCCCAAGCCTCGCTGGCCGTCCCATTGCAATTCCTCACTCCCCTGCCTTTGAGTGCATAAGCACCCACAGGGAGATGAGAGGCAGCAATTAGGAAACACTGGGGATGCTGTTAGTAAGCTAGTAATTAAACATGGATGCCCCCTACCTACTAATAATACACAACTGATGGCTGAGATTGGTAAATATGTCAAATTAGGCTACTCCAAAGTGTTTGAAAGCTTCTCAGAGTGGATAAGAAGACTGAGGAAAATTATTATTATTCTTCCAAGAATTAGAATCATCCAAATTTCACCACTTCAGTTTGGAGTCCCATCTGATCACCTTACAATGCTATATGAGAGAGGTGTAATGAGTTGAGGCTTTGGCTTGGACTGGGAAGCAGTGGTGGAGTGGAGGCAGGTGGAGTGGAGGCAGCAATGGTACTTCTTTATTAGTATGGATGCTGATGTCAGCTACCACTCTCCGCATAATTACTTGATCCCTCTGAACTTAGCTGCAATCCTCACAGTAGATGGTGGAGGCAGGGTGGGGGGGATTCATTTTCCCAGCAGCAATATTGTGAATTTAATGTTGTGTAAATGGGACTTTACAGCTACCATTTCCACGACTTTAGAAATACGCAGTTTCCAGAGGTGCCATTGTTGTCCACTATGGCAGCTCCGGATGAGGCTGAGTGGCCCTATAGGTTCATCGGGCACTCGCTGGGCCACAAAAACGCTCACACGGCTCTGTGAGCAGGGATGGGCAGCAGCAGTGGCTTGGTGGGCACCCAACAGAGCCAGATGTGGGTGAGTCCGTCAACCCCTAATTACCAATTATCTAGTTCAGAGGTAGGTGATGTAGTACCAGGACTGCTATCAAAGGTAGGCATGGTGGAACACTGGCCAGGAGGCCACAACCCAATATGGGCTCACACAAAAGAACCTTGTAGATTTGCACTTCCTCGTCATCATTGCAGCCTGCTTTGGGATTGTCTAAGTTGCTGGAAGTGTAACATGGCTCATATTTATTTTGACCATGTGTTTTGGCAGTGGCCAATAGTTGCCTCTTTGGGGGAAGAGGTTATTATAGGGATAAACCTTGTGTGGGTTTAATATTTACTGATGTGCACCTCTTCCTACTTCCTGGAAATTGACTCACAGTCAGAGCAAATAGATTTTCTGTGCCATTTTGACAGCTAAAAGTCTGATATTACAACTTGGGAAGGATAAACGCTCACTTCCTATAATGCAATGGATTTAGGACCTAACTATGAGTTCAACGTTTAAAAGGGTGATAGATAGACGCCACTTGCAAATGGATACGTAAATGGATATCTGGTCTGCTTTTGTTGATGTTTATGTATAATTCTTAGAAAGGGATATTTTCATATATATCTACACACACACACTCTTCATATGCATGCATTGAAATGGATGGATTCAAATTTAGGATGGTACCATTTTTCTTTTCCTATTTTGCTTTGTTCTTTAAGGTAGATTCCTGCAATGAGCAGGGTGTGGGACTCGATGGCCTTGTAGGCCCCTTCCAACTCTACTATTCTACGATTCTATGACATTTTACAATTTATTATTATTATTAATAATAATAATAATAATATTGCTATTGGAATGCATATCACATGCCTCTTGTACTGGCTCAGACAATGGTGATTGTGAAAAGGAGGAACAAGAGATGCCGCTACCTATTTGCCCACTTGCTCTCTGGCAGTCATGCAAAGAAGTGGGAGTGATAATGAGGAACAAGATGAGCAGCAGGAGCAGTTGGTGACAATGGGGGTGAGAAGGGAGTGTATCTTGCCCATGGCTGAATCTAACACTGCCCGGCACCTTCCAAATGATTTGGACTACAACCCCCATTAGCCTCAGATAGGGAATAAAGAACTTGCGGACTGCTTGCCCTGTGAGTTCGCCGAGCCCTGCTCACCTGGCCTTGCTGTGTGAACCTCCTGAGCCCTCGACAAAGTGCCCTTTCCAGGGGGATTGTGCACTTTCCAGAGGCCCCAGAAAGTGTGCTTTGCCTCCCCTCCTCCCCCACATGCCAATCAGGGCCTTGAAGACTCTCTTAATGCCACAGTCAGAGATTGTGAGAGCTTCACTCCAGACACCTTACCCCTAGAATCATAGAATAGTAGAGTTGGCCAGGGCCAAAAAGTCCAACCCCCTGCTCAGTGCAGGAACCCACCTTAAAGCATCCCTGACAGAGGGCTGCCCAGCTCCCTTTTGAAGGCCTCTATTGTGGGAGAGCCCACAACCTCCCTAGGTAACTGGTTCCATTGTCGTACTGCCCTGATCCAGTTCATTATTATATTCTCACTGTCTGAGGAACTACACTTCGGATTTCATTACTGAGGCCTCTATATGCCTTGGGTGTTCTCTAGCTGTCCTTTGTTTCTGGACACTCTACTCCTAACTTTGTAATCAGACAGAGAGTCTGGAGCTCAGGTTAAGATTACGGATAATGTGAGATTCTGACATGAAAACTCCTCTTGAGCGTTGGCCTTCCTGAATGCCTAATCCCTGTGGCGTTGCATTATTAGAAGAAATGGGCTTTTCCTATTGATTGCTTTTGGTGCCAGACAGTCTGCACAGCTAGGTTAAAGCTGCTACGGTTAATGTACGTGTCTGCAATAGGAAATGTATTGAGATTCGTAATTAGTTAAGGGTAAGTGAAATTTGTCATGGAACAGGCGATCGGTTACTGTAATGTAAGACTTCCCCTCCTCCTTCTTCTTGCAAGCTGAGATGGAGACATCCTCTTGCGCCCCCTTGTGTACATATTCCCATGATGCAGGAGAAAGGTGAATCGTGGACACTGGAGGTCTTCACCAACCTGGCTGGTAAATGGAGCATCCCAGGCTTGTATGGATTCTACTACAGGCTGGGATGTAGGTTAATACAAGCCGATTGAGTGGCAACTAGGAAGAGAGAGGTGTTACTTCTCATGGAACTTGTTACCAAAAGATGCAGGGATGGCCACCAACACGGATGGCTTTAAAAGCAGGGTTTCACAAATTAATGGAGGATAAGGCTTATCAATGGTATGTTACTTACTGGGGAACACCCCAGCGTTGGCTCTGTTAACAATACGGGAAGAACAAAATGGAAAAGTGACATTTAAGGCATTAATTGTCTCCATGCTGATGGCAGCTCACAGGTAACAGCTAAAAGTTGGGAAATGGGAACATGGGCCATAAAGTTGTGGCAAATAGCCATGGCAGGGGAAGGAGAGGATGTATCAATTAGCTAAAAACAACGTTAAAGTATCTCATTTTTATACAAGATGGCATGATTTTCTGTAGGAATGTATGTGGATTTTGTGGTTTTCAAAAAAAAATGCAAGTGTGGCCCATTTGAAGTTTGAAACATGAGCACAAGCACAGTCCACTGAAAATATTCATCAATTGTTGAACACATACTTGCATCCTCCCATTAACAATTCCCAGTTCAATTTGCACACCTCTCCACCGTGCCTGGGTCCAGCTCCAGCTGAGAGCCCCCTCCCTCCTGCTACCAACTGTCTCTGGAGAGGCCACCAGTGAGGGAGGAAGCAGCAGCCAGGCACCTCTCCACCGTGCCTGGGTCCAGCTCCAGCTGAGAGCCCCCTCCCTCCTGCTACCAACTGTCTCTGCAGAGGCCACCAGTGAGGGAGGAAGCAGCAGCCAGGCACCTCTCCACCGTGCCTGGGTCCAGCTCCAGCTGAGAGCCCCCTCCCTCCTGCTACCAACTGTCTCTGCAGAGGCCACCAGTGAGGGAGGAAGCAGCAGCCAGGCACCTCTCCACCGTGCCTGGGTCCAGCTCCAGCTCAGAGCCCCCTCCCTCCTGCTACCAACTGTCTCTGCAGAGGCCACCAGTGAGGGAGGAAGCAGCAGCCAGGCACCTCTCCACCGTGCCTGGGTCCAGCTCCAGCTCAGAGCCCCCTCCCTCCTGCTGTCAACTGTAACTGCTGAACTTTGCAACTAAGATTGTAGTGCCTGAATTTGCTTTCCTTTCCCCCCTCCTCCTCCTCCCTCCCAATCCCCTTTCCTTTTGTGTCATGTCTTTTAGATTGTAAGCCTGTGGGCAGGGACTGTCAAGAAATACTTTTGTAAGCCGCCATGAGAGCCTTTTTTGGCTGAATGGCAGCATAAAAATCCTTAAATAAATAAATAAATAAATGTTTGTGTCATGGACTGAATCACCCCTGCTTTCATCTATGGTGGAAAGTTGTGCGAATTTGGAGAATCCTGCATGAATCTCCCATTCAATTGCTACTCAATTTCTGCAAGTTTTCCATTCATGCAGAGCGAACAGTGATCAAATGAGAATTGAGGACAAGACAAAAGGTGAGACGATCTTCAGGGAACCCTAGAGGTCTCGAATATCGCCTGTTCCCCCTTCCCTAATTTCAAAGAGATGTGCAGCAACACCAATCAAACCTCTTTATCAGATCATGGAAAATTTTATTTATTTATTTATTTATTTATTACATTTTTATACCGCCCAATAGCCGAAGCTCTCTGGGCGGTTCACAAAAATTAAAACCACAGTAAAACACCCAACAGGTTAAAACACAATGACTAAATATAAAGTGACTAAATATAACTTGCTATTATGAAAAACCACAAACCAAACAATGGATCCTACTGTATTAAATGCCCTACTTTTTGTCAACAACAAGATGTAGTGTTCCCCTCCCCTTTGTTTGTTTGTCTTTGTATCAGATTTCTTTTCTTTCTTTTTTTAAAAAGGAAAAAGGCTACTAGTCATGCTGGCTATATGCAAGCCTCAGATTCAGAGACAGCATGAATATTGCCTTCTTGTCTATTTTTGCTGCCTAAATCAAAAGAGAGGATTCCTCCTCCAACTCTACACACACAAAATAAAGAAATAAGGTCGTGGACAAACAACAGCGTAGTGTAAGCTTACAACCTCTTTGCCCAGAACGAAATGTAACACCGAAAAAAGATCAAAACTTTTGGAATGCAGTGTAGGCTTTTAAACAGTAGGTGTCACACTTGCATTACAGATATTAAAAAGATGAACTTTTCTGTAGGGATGTCAGAGGAATCCATCTGGGTGGTCAAGTTTACATGTTTTCAGGAACTCGGCCTCCCAGATTCCAGCTTGCTTTCTCCCAAGCTGACTTAACTCAATCTGTGTTGAGTCGGGCCAGTTGCAGTTTTGTGGGGTCCTGCATAAAAAAAATCATTTATGCAAGTTGTGGTCACAATTTCCATTAAGTTTGGCAAATTCTAGCGGAAATTTTCAGAAAATGGTGGCCATAAATATGCCTAACATGCATAACTTGAGGCCACAAGTTTGACAAGATAGGCATATTTACGGCCATAATTTACACTATTTATTTATTTATTGCATTTTTATACTGTGCAATAGCCAAAGCTCTCTGGGCAGTTTATGTCCAAAACCTGCATAATTGATGTAAACCGTCAGTGTCATGACCTTGGGAGCGGAGGAAATGGGTGTTTTTGGAGGAGGGCTGTCAGGGAAGAGAAGAGAGAATGTTGGCCCACTGGATCCACAAACCTCTTAGCCTCTGCCCCTTCTCCTACTGGAGCGTGTTCAGACGAGGGCAACCAGGATCATCAGGGGTCTGGAAACAAAGCCCTATGAAGAGAGACTGAAACAACTGGGCATGTTTAGCCTGGAGAAGAGAAGATTGAGGGGAGACAGGATAGCAGTCATCAAACACTTAAAAGGTTGTCACACAGAGGAGGGCTGGGATCTCTTCTTGATTATCTCAGAATGCAGGACACGGAATAACAGGCTCAAGTTAAAGGAAGCCAGATTCTGGCTGGACATCAGAAAAAACTTCCTGACTGTTAGAGCAGTACGACAATGGAACCAGTTACCTAGCGAGGTTGTGGGCTCTCCCACACTAGAGGCCTTCAAGAGGCAGCTGGACAGCCATCTGTCAGGGATGCTTTAGGGTGGATTCCTGCATTGAGCAGGGGGTTGGACTCGATGGCCTTATAGTCCTCTTCCAACTCTACTATTCTATGATTCTCCAGCTAGGTGGGATCACAGGCTGGTCTAGAAGAAATGGAGACAAAGGAGGACTGAGTGGCTAAAATAGCCCCCAATGCTCTTGTTGCTCCACCCAAACAGTGTAGGATAGACAGAGGGCTTCAACTTCTGTTGAGTGTTAATCTTTTAGGAATACAACCTGAATAATTTTGTTTTTACTAGGAGAGCCACTGAATTTGTGTTCTGGGTCATAGGGCATCGCTAGATGAAGGGGATTGAGGGGGATGATCTTGCAATTTTATGATAGTGAGATCATCCTCCTCCTCTACATGTGACACTCAACGTCCCAGGAGGGAGAGGACGTAATGGCCGCCATTTTGTTTTTGTTTTTAAATCGGAGAAGAGAGCAGGAGTGCTCCTGAGCAAAATGTAAGTGTTTTAAACCAAAAAAAAAAATCCCTCTTGCACCCTCCGCCCCACCCCCAATGGGCACAGAGCTCCTGAGAAGCTCCGTGCCCCATGCACGGTTCCCGGCTCCTCGCGTTTACTCACAAGGAGCTGGGACAAAACCCCGATGGCGGGCCACACATCTTGGGATCATCCCGAGACTGTGGGGAAAAACAAAATGGAAGGGTAGAGTGATATTCCAGGAAAAGGGAGGGATCCCCAGGATATCGCCCCATTTAGACATGCCCATAGTCTCTTCAGCTAAAAAGGTGCAGCACTGTAGTATGGCAATGTGGAAAGCTGAAGGGTAGAGAGAGAGGGAGGCATGAAAGCAGCAAATGGGCCTCATGTGATAATGATAAAATAATAATAATAATAATAATAATAATAATAATAATAATAATAATAAATTTATTTATTTATTACCCGCCTCTCCCTCTGGAACCAGTCATCGGCATTGGTGATCTCGCAACAATGTAATTACCAGGCTGGGCTAACTCACATTTGTTCAGGGTCCATTTATAGATGAACATGAAAAACACAGTAATGTTTTATTTATTTGTTTGTTTTTTCAGGAAATGTTTTAACTTTACATAAGAACATTTTTAAATACAGATATCGTTGTAAATATACATTCTTCATAGATAACAAAATAACATCTAAAGCATTATTTACCAAATACAAACTCGCTTATATAAAATAACCTTCAAGGGGTGGGGTTAGGGGGAAGATCTACGGAATGGAGAAGAAATAATGAATAGAAATCCCATTGTTCCAAGGAAAGGATATGATAAAATAGGAAGCCACCAATAAGGAACTGCAATGAATTCTACAGTCACTTTTGAACTTGAGGTCTCTTTCATACAAGTAGAACAAGGAGAGGCTGCTGTGAGGTGGCCAGGAGGGCAAGTGAGGAATCCACCACCACCTATATACTGCTTTTCATCTGGAATCTCTTATTTTTTGCCCACTTCCAGGTCTTCTACACAGGACCAAGGAATCTGGATGTTGAGACTTGATGCATACCATCCTACCACAGCCTGGGCATTATGGGATTTGGAGTCCAATACATCAGAAGGGCTGAAGGTTGGGGAAGGCTGGTGTGTACACACAGAGGCAGTACAATGAGGTGGTGGAGAGCCTGAGGTGGGTGATAGAATGGACTAGACTGACAAGTGGGGTGGCCATTTTGGAATGCTTGTCCAGTTCACTGCAAGCAGCACACCAGCACAGCCGAAAAAATATTCTACTAGCCTGCTCCTTGCTCTTCCTGCAGAAAGGGATGCCCATTGCTGTGAAATCCAGCCCTTTGCGTAATTTATGCAAATCTGGGCAGCAAGTTGCACAAATTATGAAAATTACAGCTGAAATTTGTGTAAATAACACAAATTGTTCACACAATATGCACACATTGGCATTTGTGTCAATTTAAAAAGGGTGGGGAATCCATGAATTGTCCCAATTCGATGTAGATCGAGTTGGACCAGCTCAAGAGGAAATTAGTCAAAGCCAAGGAGGCCAAGATGAGGAAGGCACAAGCTCCACCACCTGGATGGATTCTTCCTTCATCACTAATTGCAGCAAGATTCTTCTAAATGCAAGGGAGCATTCAAACATATTCGCCGCATATTGCGAATATGTTTGAAATATATTGTTCTCAAGTGATACAGTTAAGACGGCCCGTTTTTCTACTTTACAGAAGACAGACCTCTATTTGGAGGGCTATCAGAGGACTGTGTTCTATTTGAAGGCATCTTGTATTTGAAGGGCCATCTGGTCCAAGTCCGTTTCATCACAAAAATACAATTGGAAGAGAAAGCAGGAACCTGGAAATTGCCCATCAAGAACTGGACAGCGGACTCAGCAGTTCACCTGGCTACACACTTTCCCTTATGGTGAGAGGTGTTGTAGCTCTACTTAAATTGTACTCATAACTTCTCAGTCTGCATCTTGACATATACATCAGAATATTCAAATTTTATGCAAACTATTAACCTTATTGGTCCTCTTTTTTAGTGATACGTGTCCTCTTTTTTTGGCAATGTTTTAAGGGAGGGGTGTAATGGTCCTTTCCATCACTACAGAACTCTTCCTTCTTCATTTTCCTGCATGGGAAGACCATACCTGAGCTAATATAGCAGGGGCAGTATTTCAGGGATGGGCTGCACAGAATGGACATGGGGAAGTAGAGCTAGGCAAACGAGCAATGGGTGAGATTGCTAGGATTCTTCAACACCATCTCCCAACTCGTTTTGTGCCAGATTCCCATTCCTGTCTATGATCACTGCTCAATTTTCCTGAATGGCAAATCTACACACATGGAGTAGTGACCGAATGGTGATATTTGTGGAAATCTCCCCACATTTGCACAAATCTATCCAAATGTGCATGGATTCCCACCATAGTCTACTAAGGGAATCTGTGAAAATTAGGAAATTTGTGTAAATTGAACTGGGAGTTGGGAATAAGCTAAACACAGACAAAAATACAGGGGGGGGGCATTTCAAGAATTCTAAGCTGCATCAGTTCTGCTTTCGAAATATTTAGCAGGACATTCGGAACACCTAACCCATGGTACAAACTCATATGAAGATGATTTCAGAAGTATCCGTAGAGAAATAGAGAGAGAGAGATAGTGAGAACGAGAGATCATTTTTCTGACCTAGCAACTCTACATTCTGCTGGCTGTACCTGCTTTGTTTTCAAATCATATTAAATACATTGGATCCTTTTGCTTCTGCCCTATATTTATACATGAATCATTTCACTACTGACCTTTTAATAAAATAAAATGCCAAAAGAAAGAAAAGAAAAGAAAACAGGCCCTGCCCTTTCAAGTTCTGCCCTAAACCATCCCAATGTATTTCAGTTGCATGGACTAATAAGATGCTTACTGAAGGTTTCACCAGGTGAAAGGTGTGAGCATTTGTGTAGTAGTGTTCTTGTTTTCAAGTTTATGCTCTAACATAAATAGGCTGCTAAAAATTAGCATCATAGTCACCCTAGTCTATTAAAGTGCTAAGAAGGATGCCTTCTACCATTTAGGGTTGCCAACTGACGTGGCCTGCCCGTGCACCTTTGACAGGCACTTGATCTGCAAGAATCAATAGCTCAAGCTATTGAAAGGGAGAAACATGAACCCTGGCACATGTCTGCAAATCAAGTTGCTGTGAAAGGCCCAGGCATGGAGGTTGGTGAAAGAAATTGGCATCCTTGGTACCATTGCACAATGTGGCAGTTCCTTAGCAGTAAAGGACGAGGCAGAAGTTTGCCATCTGAGCTTTCCTCTTGTGCCGCTGGATTGAGCAGTGGCTTGGAGATGGTTGGCTTGAAGAGAAAGATCTGCATCGCTTGAGCCATTAGTCAAGTCTCCGTCACCCTCTCGCTCCGTGGTCAGGAAAGGTTCTCTTCCCAGTCACATAAAGGGTTGAGCCACCTTCTAAAGTCCCAGGTCTTCTGCATGGATGGCAGTGATGAGTGATACAAACTCGCGCAGGGATCACTGGCACTGAAACATTGTTGCTCCTAGATGCTTAAAACAGCTTGGCTCAGTTTACAGTTATTCACAAAAGCGTTCCAGTTACACCGGGATCCCCCAAATCACGATTCTTTTTATCGGCTTGGATAAAATGGAAGCTGGCCGGAAAACTGATGCTCAGTTTCCTTTCCAAGAGTGAGGACTGCAAGCAATGGCATCCCCAAATGCAGACCTGGCAATTCCATTCACATACAAATCTCAGACCCACAGAAAAGAAATCAGCTAGTCAGTTTCCTTTGCAGACGGAGGAGCCAAGTAAATGAGCAAAGCTTCCATGAGATTGGAGAACAGCATCAGGTCTGGCTCTTTGTAGAGTTTCATACCTTGTAGCTACTTGGGGGTTTCAGTGCCTAAGATAAAAGCAAAGAGATTCTGGGATCAAATAACTGAAAGCCAGTGGTGTGGAAGTAAATATTTGAAGTGCAGATCATCATCATGACAATCCCCAGAGTCACGCCCCTGAGGAGAGTCCAAAAGAGATCCATGTCTAGCGATGGACAGACTTACCTGCATCCAGCTCTGTCAGATGCCCACCAAACTGCTGCTACCTTCCCCCACTCATGGCACTGTGCGAGATTCTTTCTGGACCGAGAAAGCTACAATTCTGCTCACCCTTCATCTGGAGCCTCCATTGTTGTGCACAATGGAGGCTTCAGAAATCACATTTTTCCATGCCTCCCTTGTTGCCTACATTGGAGGCTGTGGATGAGAGTGGACAACCGCCAGGACCCTCGAAGAGCTGGCCCGCAAATGCACCGCAACCCAGCGAGTTGGTTCTAGGGGTGCGTGTGAACGCAGGGGAGTCCTCCAGACTCAGTCAGCCACCCACAACATCCATGTCAACAAAGCAGCAATTTCCTCATTGCATGAACAGCAGCTGTAATGGCCCCATCTACGCAATTGGGAAAAATGTGAAGAGCTTTCCATTGTGGAAGCTCTGGATGAAGGCAGACTAGCTCTCAATATCATCAGATGCTCGCCGAGTCTCAAAAGAAGCTCTCGGGATGTCACAAGCGGTGGCAAGTGTCCGACAAATTGGACTCAGGTGCGGTCACCCATCCCTACATTACCTGGGGTGGAGGTGGAGGTGCTGACTTAGCCTTGAGGTGAGAAGGAACTGGCTTCATTGCTGCTGCCTATAAGAGAAATGCTGGATTATTTTCCTGATCAAACATCACTTACTCTGTCAATCACTCTTCTCTTTCTCATTTAGTGGCCCCAGACCAAAAAAATATATGTCACCATTGAATTGCTCTCAATATATTGATCCCCTGCGCTTAAACCAGAAGCCTTGCCATTGAGCAGCGTAGATGCACTCACTCTAGTGGCAATCCTGGACAGAACATAAACTTCTTATTAAAACATTTTTCAAAGGAGAAAATCATGATGAAATTCTCACCAGTAAGGCAAGGGATTCTTGTACTTACTTTAATAACAAGGTGGCCAAGTAGTGTGTTTAAGTGTCCAAGTTTATAAGTTCATCTTCATGGCAGTCTGCAGCAGGGCTGTGCACCATCTCGGATCCGAAACCCAAATCCAAAGCGCATTGGGGTGGTTCCGAACCAGATCCTAGGCGGTTTAGGCGAAGGCCGAGGTGGTCCGAAGCCAAAGCCAATTGGCTCCGAAGCTTTGGGCCGCCTCCGTCCCACACCCACCCCACCAGTCTCCTTACTTGCTACCTCCGTCACCACCGCCATCTTTCTTCTGGCGGTTTCCGGTGCTGCCGGAAATGAAAGGGAGTAGGCCGTGCAGCATTAAGTTATTGCACGACCTACTCCCTTTCATTTCCGGCAGCACCAGAAGCTGACAGAAGAAAGATGGTGGCAATGGAGGCAGCAGGTAAGCCCCTTCTACCTTTACCTGCATCCGCCGCTGCCGCCACCGCTGACTTGCGTCCACCGGCAGCAGTGGACTCTAGTAAGGGGATAAGGGGGAGGGGGCTTACCTGGGCCCTCCACCGTCTGTGGAGGTGGATGGCAGAGGCACCAGGTAAGTGGGGAGAGTTTTCAGGGTGCCGGCTGCACAGCCGGCACCCAGAAAACTCCGAGTCGCCTCGGAGGGTTTGGATTTCGCCTCAGCTTCAGCACCGAGGCAGATCGGGAACCCCTGAGGCAGCCCCGAGGCGAATCAGGGCTGCTTTGGAGGATTCGGATCGGCTTCCGAGGGTGGATCGTGGGGTCCCTGCACAGCCCTAATCTGCAGGCTGCTGGGCTTCCCATGCTTCAATTAAAGCTCAGGGGAACATATCATGAGATTACTCCTCCCTTGCGGATTTTCCAGATTATGAAGTGTGGGTAGTCAGGGAGGCTACAGAGTAATGGATAGATGGGTAGCTTCAGGTGGGGAAACAGCACTCTCAGCTACCTCATGAAGTTCAAAGTTAAAGCACCTCCAAAAGAAATCCAAAATAAATTCTACCGTGTCCTGTAAATGAGGCAGAAAAAATGTAGCCTTTTTTTGTGGGGGAAGAAAACATTCAGGAAATTAAATGCACTCCATCATTGCCTGCGTGTGTGTTCCCAACTGCCCCCTCCTGTGTCCCCCCAACTGCTCCCAGAATGGGGTGGGAACTATGACAGCCCAGCAGACATAAATGGGCATCAATTAGAGGGAAGCAATTCAAGAAATGGGGGGAAATCAGGAAAGAAAAATATGATTCCTTCCTCTTTCTCAACCTGCCAGTGCAAGCTCTTCTGGGTTTTGGATCTGTTGGAGCCCCTGACATCAGAGATGTGTATGTTGACTGGTGGGATTGCTCTTACCAAAGCCCTGTGCGATTACCTTGCAGCTGGAAGAAAGTTCTTAGCTACTTCAGCCTGGTCCAACAGAATAGTAATCTAGGTTGCTGCCAAGGGCGGTGGAATTTCTGGGATTTGGGGCTCACTGGGGAATCCCTCAAGATGGAACACAATGCCCACCACTAACCCAGACTTGGGGGTACCAGCATCTGGACCCCCTCTCTCAGCCCTTTCCCCATCTCCATACATATTGTTCTGAAAAAAATTGAAATCTGACACTTCTGGGAGAGTGTTCTATTCACACTGTGATGTGATTCACACCAGTACTCAGCTCAAAAGGAGAAAAAAATGCCTTGGAACAATGATTACTGACTTACTGCATTGCCTGTGAGAGGAGATAAGGCTGGCTTGGCCATTGGAACTGGAGGTGGAGGGATATTCGGCTTCACAATGGGCTGGAATGAAAGGAAAGAGGCGCTTATCTAACTGCATTTGCACACAGGGGTCAACAACACATGTTTGGATATTGAGACGGCTCCTGCAAGGATCTTTGCAGATGCTGCCTTTGGCAAGGGAGATCAAACAAGACAAAAAGAACAGCTAGGGGTGGTAGAACTTGTTGGATGCTCACCCCACCGCAGCCGTTATTGTTCTCCCCTGCTCGCGAGATTCTTTTGTGGCTCGGGGGGCATCCGATGGGCGCCCAGGAGCTGTCTGCACTCATCTGAAACCTCCATTGCGAGTGTCAACGGATGCACCGGAAATGACATAATTCCCCAGGTTGCATCAATGAGCCCTGTACGACTGCCATTTATGCAATGGGGCGAATGAACAATTTCCGGACCCTCCATTATTGCATTGCACATGTTCTCAATCGTTGCATTGTGCATTTCCTTTATGGCTACCTTTTATACAATGGGGAAATTGTACACAATGGAGGCTCCGGACAAGGGCAGATGGCTGCCAGGCCCTTTACCTGCAGGCCCACACATGTGCTGCAGGTGCCTGACTGGGTCCATCAGACTCCCAACCCAATCAGGCACCCGCAACATCCCTGGTGATAGCCCCCTTTGGTGGTGCGTTCTGCTTTACTGTCATGCCCAAAGCCTGACTCATCTGTCTTCATTCGGGATGTAAGAGAGTTTCATTTATGTTTTCACGTTACGCAAACGTGTCCTAATCACAACCGCAAATGTGACCACAAAAGGAAAGGCTGTTCTGCGAAAATGTTTGCAAATTCCTGAAATGGTGTTTGCATTATAAAAAAGATGTGTTTTATGCAGGCTTTTTTTGCACATGCACCTATTGACTAAAGTATGTTTGTGCACATTTTGGATATGTGCACATTTATCTATGATTTTTTTTTTTTAAAAAAAAAAGTGTGTGAATCTTGTCGGACCCTTTTTTTTTCATTTTGTGGAATGCATCACAAGCTCAGAAACGTATGGTTTTATGACCACAAAGTGCATTGGGGTCTGAATTTGGGTCCAGGAGAAAATCCCAAAGGAGCGAATTTTTCCGACACCCCTAGTCAGGCAGAAGACTAAGATATTAATACATAGGCAGATTTTCTCTCTGTCCTCAGGAGTGGGGAGGGAGGAGATCGGACATCTCTTATGGGATGCCCTCCCATGGATCTTAGGATTGGAGCCCTGGATTGCTATCCTATTCACGCTTTACTGGAAGTAAGACCTATTGAACCCAATGGAGCTTACTTCTGAGTAGACATATATGGGTTTGCACTGTTAGTGTGGGATATTCTAGGCCTGAGATGGCCACTGTTAACAGACAGCGCATCAAACTTGATAGAACAAAGACTCGCCCAATAAACCTGGTGTTTCTATGGGCCAGATGCTCTTCTCAGTAACCTGGGTGAATTCGCTGTCCCCAGAATGGTAATGGGATGACTTAGCTCCTTGGCCACAATGGTGGCTGGGGGTGTTCCTGGACCTGAAGATCACTACCACATGATGGCCATTCGGTTAGATGGCTTTCAAAAGAGATTACACACATTCAGAAAAGGTACCCATTGACAGACCCACCATGCCATAGTAACTAACTGAACCATCCATGTTCAGAAGCAGTATATCTTGAACATTAAAGACGTAGGGGACAATCAGGATGTGTATGACACATTTTTCACCCTGATTGTAAACTTCCCTAGAAGCAACTGAGTGGTCATTCCCAGAAACAGAAACATCCATCCAGGAGAGTTCAATTATCCGACTTACCATTTTGGTATTTTGATAGGAGGCTGGCATGTGTTCACCTGGGATTTTCTGAGGAAAAACAGGAAATAACATCAGATTAATGTAATCAGAAGGGGAACATTTGCATATAGTCTGATACCACCTGAGTTGCTAGAACCCCGATATCATATAATCAGTGGAGGTTGGTAGAACTATCCAGAACTCTAAGGTAGCTATCCAGTTGCTGATAGGGTTGAGGATAGGGTTGAACACCTTAGATAGCTTCTTGAGAGTTCTGGCTGGTTTGGATTAAAAACCAGAATGGAGTCATAGCCCCACCAAATTCAGAGACACCAGCATCCACTGCATGTAATCATAGATTTTTAGAAATCATCTAACCCAACCCCTTGCTCGTTACAGGAATCTTCAATCCACAGAGAAGTCTGCAGGGAAGGAATCAAGAAACAATTCAAACAAGCAGAAATAGAAATCTCCCTGTTTTAAAATAATTACAATACGATCCTACGTGTATCTCCTCAGAACATACTGAACTCAGTGGGCCATATGCATGAGTAGATATGTCTAGGATTGTGCTGTGAGTTCTTCATTTGTGAAATGGGAGCATTTTAAAAGCTGATTTATTATAAGTAATATATTCTGCTCTCATGACGGTGAGCTATATTTGTATAGATTGCATACCACCTGTTTTATTTGGTTCAGCGGATTTGTACTGTATTACCAGTAGGGCTGTGCACGGACCCCCCAAACCACTCCGTGGCCTGATCCACAACTTTTGGATTGGGCCAATCCGCTTTGGGCCGATCCAACCCTCCCCCGCTCTGCTCCGTGGAGCGAGATCCGGAGGGGCAGATCGACATTTTGCCCCCTTCCCTACTTACTTGCCTCTGTGGAGGGTAGCAGAGGCAGGTAAATAGGGAAAGGGGGCTAAAGGGGGGCTGAATAAGCTCCCCTTCCCCGTTACCTGGCTCCGCTGCCGTCGCTGCATGGACTGTGCCCCCTCCTCCCTTACCTGTGTTCAGAGCTCCGGATGGAAGTGAACCACTTTGCCTCAATCTGTAGCTCCACCGACCTGATCCGGATCCACCTTTGGCGGAGGTGGATCGGGTCGGTCCGCTTCGGATTTGCTATCCGAAATGGAGCGGAGCACAGCCCTAATTACCAGTATAGTTAGTTTCTATGTCTTATGCAAGAAATATCTCATTTAATTCTCCTTACCACAACACAAGCTGGTGGCTGGTTTGCTTGGGGTGGAGGTGGAGGGAGGAGACATCTAGCTGAGTTGACCTGAAAACAGGAAACAAGTACATTTGAAGACGTCTAACCCTTCTTTAAAAAAATTGTGCCATTCTTGCTTTTAAAAACCACAAAGGGCTTTGTGGCATCTTAACATGAAATGCAAGACGTACAAGTCAGTGCTATTTCAACGTATTTCTATATATTTTAAAAATATATACAAGATGGCTGAAGCTAAGCAGGTCAGTCAGTGCTTGGAGGAGAGACTCCCTGGGAATCCCATGTAGCAAACTTGAGTTCCATGAAGGAAGAAAGGTGGGATATAAATGTAATAACACTAAATGGGCCCCAAGACTTTGTTTTAGTTCCATATGTGGTACCAGATTCAATCTGTGGAGAATCGGGTCAGTTTAGAGATTTTTTCGGGAATTTTGCACGTTTTTAGAAGGTTCTGCAATTTGGGTAAATTTCTGATCAATTTGCGCAAATCGTGGCCAGGTTTGCACGAAACCATGGCCAAATTTGTGCCATGGTAAATTGCACACATTGCGCAAACATCTGCGTAATTTACACAAATTTGGCTGTCATTTGCACAATTGCTCAGAAATTTGTGCAAATTGTAGAACCTCACCCACCCCAAAAAAGCCCCAAAATTTTCCTGGAGGGAAGAGTCTGCAGTTCCACTCAGAGATGCAAATCAAATTGTACGCACTACGGAAGTCTGCCAAGACAAATAAGAACTAGGGGTGTGCACGGACCCCCCGCTCTGCTTCTCTTCCAGATCTGAGATTTGTGGATCGGGCCGCTTTGCTCCGCCCCCACTCCGCCTATGTCTGCTCCGCTCCGCTGTGGAGCTCCGGATCTGGATCAGAGCTCCGTTTTTTTCCCCCATAGGCTTGCATTAAGCTAAAAAAGTATACAACTTTTTTTCTGTTAAAGTTAGAAACCTCAAGTTTGGCACCATGACACCTCATGGATGTATACATATGCACGCCAAGACTCAAGGCAATCCCATCATCCCCTGATTTTCGGGGAATTTATGAAAATCGGGCACCCCTTTCGATAGCTCCGTCAATTTGCATGTTAGAAACCTCAAACTCACCACCATGATAGCTTATCCAGGGATACACACGCACACCAAGACTCAAGGTAGTCCCATTATCCCCTGATTTTTGGGGAATTTATGAAAATTGGGCACCCCATTCACACCACTTTTGATAGCTCCGTCAATTTGCACGATAAAAACCTCAAACTCACCACCATGATAGTTTATCCAGGGATACAAATGTATGTCAAGACTCAAGGCAGTCCCATCATCCCCTGAGTTTTGGGGAATTTATGAAAATTGGGCACCCCATTCACACCCCTTTCGATAGCTCCGTCAATTTGCATGTTAGAAACCTCAAACTCACCACCATAATAGCTTATCCAGGGATACACATGCACGCCAAGACTCAAGGCAGTCCTATCATCCCCTGATTTTTTGGGAATTTATAAAATCAGGCACCCCATTTGCAGACGTGGACTGTTCTCTGACATTTGGACAGATAAAAAAAAGGGAAGTGGGCACACTCACAGATGCCATCTAGATCCACAATCACACCAAAGTACAAGGCAATCCCATCATCCCCTGATTTTTGGCGGAGCTTAAACCTGCAGACAGCTCAATGGGGCCATTTCAAAGGAAATCCCAAGATGCCATGAATTGGGGAGTAGAGATCAACCTAAATATGAATCTTCCTCCACACTTGAAAAATGGATTTGGAACTTCCAAAAGTGTAATTGAGCGCAGGAAGGACTTTTCCCCTGAGTCAAAGCCAGACACAAACCATCCCTGCGAGGCGGGCAGGGGAGGAGGGAGGGAAGGCAGGCAGGCAGCAGACATTTCTGGGGGCATAAGGAAGTGAGCCAAGGATAAGCCAGTAATGCATATAAAATGGAATAAATAAATAAATAAATAAACAAAGGAGGGGTGGAATTAAAAGCAGCAGTGTTGCTGAATAAACAACAAGAAGAACTTTTTTAAAAAGGCTATATCTGTCTTTTACCAGTAATAGGGGGGTGGACGTGCCCAAAGAGGGAATCATCTGCCAATTTGACTGGTCCTGTCTAGGTACCAGTCTTTTAAGAAGCAAACGCTCACTTCAACTCATGATAGGCATTGCTCCACTGGGTTACTCTTTGGAGGGCTCTGATGGCCCTCCAAGTACAGGAGAGTGAGGGCACGTCCACATGCTCTAGGGGAGCTCATCCCCTTGCACCACATCTATTCAGTTGTTCCCCAAGGTTAGGGTGGGTAGCAGTGCTGTGTTTTTTCTATCTCTTATTATTGGCTTAGTATATGATTTCAGGTTGTGTTTGTGCATTTGGTGGGGCTACTGTTTTAAAAAACACTGGGAAAAGTCCGTTCAGACTAAGAAAGAGAAGTTCTCAGAATCCCAAGTTACCCGTTTTGCCTACCCCCATCTCCAATTTTGGGATCATGTGATCATGACCGGGAGTTGACTCTGCCCCTCAGCAATCAAAAAGGTGATCTTTTTCCCGCCTTTACCCTACTTTTAAAAAATTCTAGCAAGAGAACTGCACCACGCAGAGAGCTGAGAGTAAGCTCAAAATGACCCCCAGCCATGACTCTCTAAGCACAAGAAGTTTCAGAAAGATAGCTTAAAAAACAACATAGTTATCCCCTTTTCTTTTCCGCAATGCAATCCTATTGGCGAAATGTTTCAAAATGGCGATCGGATCGGTCCGCGGAAAGAGGATCACTCCAAAAATGGGCGCTTCTCTTCGCCTTGCTTCTAGGGGTCTGCGGTCTGCTTCTACTCCGCCTCTGGGCTAGGCGGAGCAGGCCAATTCGCTTCTGATTCTCCGGTTCTAATTGGAGCGGAGCACATGCCTAATGAGAACCAGATTTCCCATTGATATTCCCTATTTGTAGCTATATAACAGGACAAGCCTCTGGAGAGTGGGAAAGGAAAATGATATTTTTCTTTCTGTTGAAACATCCCTGTACTTGGGGGCGGGGGAGTTGTTTCACCTCCTGGCAGACATACCCTCTCCCATCTTAATCCCACCTCCAGGATAGGTACTATAATATATAAGGGGCGGAGTAGGCCAAGTTCATCTACCTTCACTCATCTTCAGTTTCGTCCAGCCTCAGCATTCTGGAATCTCACAGTTACTTGACAGGGGGGTGTTGTTTTGTTTTCTTTAAACATTATTTCCTTTTAATTTAAAAAACTTATATAATCTGTGTACCTAGGGAGGCCCCCAAAGATGTAGACGCCACCATTTTGTTTTTGGGTGGGCCCATTTCATTTCCAGACTCATAGGAACCCACTCACCTGAATTTGCTGTTATAGAGAACATTTATTAGTGCCTCATACCAAGTGAATGGATTGCAGATGTTAAACGGTTCTAGTATGCGGTTGTCTATTGTGTAAACAGTTCATGTTGGCAATCCTACCTCTGGAGGGGCGGGGGCGGGGCCAACGTGCTGTCTTCTCTTCTGTTCTTGACCACCCGAGAAGCCGAGGTTTGTGGCTCCAGTTACAGTCTTGTGGTCGCTGTCATAAAAACCATTAAATATTAGCATTTGTACAATTCTGTACAAAGAACATCAAATGTCTCCTACCTTTTTTTCTGTTTACTTTACTATGTGTACAAATGTTATGGGGAGGGGCCTCTGGATTTTGTCAGGGAAGCAGCTAAGGGGACGGAGGTGCTTCCAGTCTGATTCCAGAACCTGATTCCAGAAGCTACAGTTCAGTCCCATGGCATTCCATCCATCTCCCAATGCTTTTTAGCTAGAGCTGAATTGAAAATACTCAAATATATTCTAGCTCAACATTTAGGAGGAAGGAGTGAAAGGGGAGGTGAAATAGGGACAGTCTTCAATGGCAGCCCCACAAACAACTTACTACAGTAGGCTAACCAGGAGGGTACCATGCCATGGATAACCATGGCTAGGCTATTCCTATCTGCCATTGGTGTACCAGCCTGAACTAGTGAAAGACTATGGCCATGGCTAGACCAGGCCTATATCCCAGGATTGTCCCGGGATCATCCCTGTGCATCCAAATGACACACTGGGGATCCCGGGAGCAGGCAGGGACAACCCCTCCATTTGCCTGGGATAATCCTTAGGTCTAGCTAAGGTCATTGTGTTGAAGGGAACTTCGGAGGTGGACAGAACGTGGCATAGTATACTCAAATAATTATGGGGAAGTGGTTGAAGGAAGGACTAGTTCTTGTTAGCCAAAGGAAACTGGCAACCACATGTTTCAAGGTATTCTCTGCTACCTTGCTATATTTCTTTTTGTGTGGCTGTTGCAATAACTAGGCCCTTTCTATACCATGCTCTCAATTTGGAGCTAAGCCGGTACATATAGTCATGAATGGACTCACCTGCTCCCGGCCTTGTTGGGTGCTTGCTGAACTGCCACCATTGTTGTGGGAAATGGTAGCTTGCTAAGGGGACAGGTGGTTGCCAGGGGCTCACCAAGCTGCAGGATACTCAATGAGTGGGTCTAAGAGCACCCCGGAGCTCAGCGAGCAGGATCTGGGAAGGTGAGCTTAAGGGAATCCAGCAGACTCCACACACACACACACACATGACCTGTGGACTCTCACACCATCCCTAGATACATACGCCGTAGCTCAATTATTTAAATCAAGTCTAGTTTGTAACTTCAGCTGGGCAGGTTTCTGGAATTCAGCATACAATTTGAGCCAACTGCAGTGTTCCACCCCACCCCACATTCTGGACTGTCACGCAATTCCTGGTGCTTAGATAAGGGTGTGCGAATCCACCCATGCCAGGCTTGGGGGGTGCTCGCCCCGTCGCCGCTGCCATCCGCAACCCCCCTGAAAGGCCCCATCGATGTGAGGGTAAAAGTGTGAATGCATCTGAGTTCACAAGAGGAGCACCCGACTGGGTCTGGCGGGGACAGAGGGGCACTCATGACAACCCTATGCTTAGCCAATTTGCAACTTAGACGCTTTGAGGAGGTTTATCTGAGAATTTTCCACTTGAAAGCTTCACCTTTGACTTGCTTTCTTCCTCAGAATTTTGTAACGGAACAAGATGGCAACACCAATTGCGGTGGCTGCCAGGGTCACCAACACAGCAACAATGACGATGATATCTGCAAACAAACAAACAAACAAACACTGTGAGATTATACTGCTGGAGTCATGTTGGAAGCTGAGAAACCATTCCTGGAAATTATGAGGGCCCACACCTTATGTATTCCTCATGTGTGACTTATGGGTCATCTACACCGAGCAAAATATTCCACCGTGAAAGCAGTATGGAAGCGGTACATAAAAGGCAGGAGCCACACTACTGCTTTACGGTGGTATAGAAGTGCACTGACAACTGTTGGGGCCCACTGACATGTACCATATACTGCTTTCATACCACTATATCCTGCTTGATGTGGCTCCTGCCTTTTATATACCACTGTCTCACCGCTTTCATAGTGGAATATCCTGCTTGGTGTAGATTAGGCCCTGGTCCACCTTACAGTGCTAAGGATAAGAACAGGAGAATGTATGTGAAGTGCATTGGATACGCAAATGCTGCATATCATTTTCTTATGAGGATATAAGTGTGTGTGTGTGTGTGTGTGTGTGTGTGTGTGTGTGTGTGTGTGTGTGTTTGCATGGGTTTTTCACCTTCAGCTCATTGAAAGAAGGATGAGATAAACATGTAAAAAATGAATTAAGGATGATGAAAGATCAGCCTTCTCCAACCCCAATGCTTGGCTCAGACTGATAGGAGATGCAGTCCAACTCATATGAAGGGCACTAGGTTGAGAAAGTCTGTATTAAATAAATAAATGAACTTTTCAAAATGAGCCATGGTCCAGGAAGCAGCTAAGTCACATACTCTAACTTACAGCATATACATTTTGTTATTGTTATTTAGTATTATGATATGAGTATTTATTGTACATTGCCCTGTAATGAAGGGTGGTCTATACATGTTTAAATAATAAACAAATCAATACAACTTGAAATTCAAGCCAGCCAGCCAGGAATTTAATGGCATGGCTCCATTTCCCAAATGACCCATTTCCCAAATGACCAGGGCCGGATCTACACTATTGCTTTAAAGCGCTTTATAACAGTTTTATAGCGCTTTAAAGCAGTAGTGTAGATCTGGCCCAGGTTATTATTTCCATTTAAATAAACACAATATGGCACTTGGGGGCTCTCTCTGAGTGTGTATGTACCAAGTTATCAGGAGGAACACATGATCATGCAGAAAAACATTTTGTGTGTTCTGTACACTGTATGTGCTAGAGATAGGTAAGGAAATAAAAAGGGGAATTTCAGCAGTTATCATTTGTATGCATGCAGCTTTGCCCTCTTTTGTATCTGATCGCACTAGTATAGCTCCTGCAGCTTTAACTGTTGCGATGAAGAGGGAATATCACCAGGTGCTGCATGCATACAAATGACACCTGCTGAAATTCCCTTTTCCATACAACTGTTAAAGATACAGGAGCCCTGTCCTCCTTTCCATATGGCCACCCTATTCATAGTGGGTTGGGTTTACCACCTGCGGTGGGACAGCAGCGCAAGTGGTAAGCCCTCCTCTGGACCCATTGAAAAAACCCTCCCTAAAAATAGCCCAAATCCATCCCCTCCCCACTGTGATTAGCTGCCTGCAGACAAGTCTGCAAATCTGGCATTGGCATTTCATCCAGTCCAATTCCTAAAGAATCAATAGCACGTTGTGCTCTACAGTGTGGAAAGACAGAGGAGAACGGGGACAGCAATGGAGCCCTGCTTCCTTTTACTTACATCTGTTTGTTGTGGGGTCATCGCAGTTTGGTGGTGCCCATCCTTCTTCACACTGGCATTGCATTTCATGGTCACATACCTATGAAAGCACAAACAGCATTAGCCTCCAGAATGCTCATGGTACAGTCCCGCACCCCAGTCCTGGGAGGTGTGAACCTTCAGGGGCTTTGGGGCGCACTCAGACTTCACGTTCCTAAAAGGAGGGCATTGGCACTTGTGGGGATTCTTTTAAGGTTTATTGACACTGTGTTCAGTCCTGCAACAACCCAGCTCCAAGCAAACCCTGCTTCCTCTCCACCACCCTGCAGATCCCTTCGCAAGACAAAAGCAACTCTCCTTTCATCTGGGATTCAGCCTTCTCTGGATTCATTTCCTCCTATCCTCTCAGGCCTTGTAAAACAAAAAGGTTGCCCATTTAGGAATTATAGTGTACGTGTGGGGAGATCCTCAATCCCTTTTACTCAGAGACACTGAGTTATAAGGGGTCCCTGGAGGGAATTTAGACTGACCCCCCAAACACATGGGCAAGAAGCGAACAACATCTTTCTTTCTTTCTTTCTTTCTTTCTTTCTTTCTTTCTTTCTTTCTTTCTTCCTTCCTTTCTTCCTTTCTTCCTTCCTTCCTTCCTTCCTTCCTTCTCTGGGAGAATTTCTTTGATCCTGTCTTTTTCTGAGTGCTGATATATGAGATGGCCATACAACACAAACCAAAAACAATATTTTTTTGTTTTTTAAAAAATGCAAAAATGAATATTTCTGAGGTCCCAGACCTCTCCACATAAGTGTTGCAGATCAAATGATCTAATGAACAATGGCTAACAAAGCCATCCTACAGCAGCAACCAACCCAAAGGCTTACCTAAATAGCCACATTTTCAGTGGTGTAGCTCCCATCTTGCGGTCCTTCAGCCAAAAAGGTTTTTACTATCTTGTTTTGCTGCTGTTTTTTAATTACTGTGATTGCTGCTTTTCCTTAAGGGATTTTAATTTTGTGGCTATTTGATGTTTATTATTAGTGGGTGGGTTCCCCCCCTTCCTTTCTCCCTTTTTGTTTAGGCCTCTTTGGATACATATTTGTAGAAGAACAGAATATAAATAAATAAATAATAACAATTAAGATTTATTTATTTATTTATTATATTTATATCCTGTCTTTTTTTCTTCTTGCAAGGCCCCTACGGAAGTTTATAGAGACCTCCTCTTCTCCATTTTATCCTCACAACAACCCTGTGAGAAATGCACAACGTCAAGAAGAGCAAAAGAAGCCCAGAAGTTCAGTGGCCCTGTTACGTTGAGGAATGGAGTCCTCGGAGATTACTGTGAGAGGAAGATAGAGGTATACATGCTTCACAGAGGAAGGAAAAGATTTTAGCATCCCATCTCTAAGCAGCCCACTAAAAAGCAATGGACATCGTTCATTCCTTAACATATAACTCTTACAGCATGTCCTTGGCATTTCGCAGAACAGTTGGTAGACCTGTAGGCTCTCTCAATGTCCATGCATTGTCCATTGCTGCAGACCTGGAAGTCAAATGCCAGAGATGATCAAAAGGAAAAAACGGCAAAGCTTTTATTTATGTATTTGAATTACCTAAGATCAGGATGCTATCTTTGATCTTGCTTAGGTTCACAAAAAACAAGAGGCGCTGGAAACCCCAAAATATCTTTAGGCTTCAGGATTGCTTCTACTGTTAGCTTCTGTTTATATCAAGGCCCATGGGTCACAACCACCCGCCACCATGATTTCCCTAGCCCTCTCCCAACTTTTCAGAGAGAGGTGTATACAAGGTAAGAAGGAGCCTTGCATCTCATACTCCCAGACAAGTAGAAAGTAAAGGATTGTGAGAGAGTATGGACGGAGAAATGGAGGTGGTCTGGAAAAGTCACATACTTCTTAAAGCTAGGGATGTATGAGAAATTGCTTCAGTTCATTTTTGATCAGGATTTACCCAGTTTGCACCTTCTGGACTGAACATGGACTCCAATGCAATTAAACACTTTTGGATTTTGTGGGGGAGAAAAGTGGGCAATCTGATATAGATTTGAGTCAGAACGAGCTTCGAGATGGAGTTCAGGGAACATGAATGAAATTCTTGTACATTCCTATCAGAAACTGCCCACATAACACCTGCCATGCCTCTCCCAGACTCCTCATCATCAGAGGATGAAGGCGAAGGGGAAACTCTAGCAGATCCTGGGGAAGTGACTAGCATTAATGTAGGACAAGACCCCTTACTTCCAGGGGGCAGGGAAGACCCAGATGAAGCCCCTCTAACACAGTCTGATGGGATCATCAGGTTCTCCAGCCCCGTGCAGCCTCATGAGAGTGAGGGATCAGTGTCGGCTGGCTGCCAGAGCTCAGAAGCTGCAGGTCTAATCATCAGCACCTGGTGTCAGGTTGTTAGGTGTTAAAAGGTCCTGAGCAGCCCAGGGATGACGTTGGAGACAACGTGCCACCCCCAGCATTTGGCCCATCCAGCCCTCCATGTGTTTGGACACCATAGTGACGCAAGACACCTTGGCCTGCGTCCTCAACTCTGCTTGCATCTAGAAGCCCTACTCTGTTACTGGAGTATTGCATTATTTTACTCTGTCGGGCTCCCAGCCGACTAAGGAATCCCAGCTGCTGTTTCTCTGGCTCGGCCTCCACCCTTCACAAGAACAGCCATAAATCTCCGCTCTTAACCAGCAAACGTTGACAACAACTCTGAATCACACCATATAGAATATGAGTCACTAACCATGCCTTCTCCACATTTTGTTCCACCATCAACCATCCCATGATCTTCTTGACCATTGCTTGGAAAACTGCTCTTACAATTATCAAATGATGCCATGTTTCCGATCGAAGGCAGTCTTGAACCACCCGTGCAATACAGCTTGCCACACTTTAGATCTCTGGAAAAAAAACAGCCAGTTATTAATCATTCCTCCTCCTTTTAAAGAATGGGCAAATAAAATAATTATAATGTTTCCATTGACTTGGAAAGATCGCCCATTCATTCTTCTTAGGTTCTTAGGCCCATTTGTCATGGGCTGTGCTTCCCACCCCAATCCTACTCACAAGTATCAAGCAGTGGCATTTGACTTCTCAAGAACCTTTACTCTGATGACATCCTTACTTCTTACAGTTATAACCCATCTTTCTTCCATTATGGAACCCAAGATGGCATACGACCATCCAGGCAATCAGCAATCCTGAACTGCCCAGACTGCGATCTGCTTAGTTCAGCGAGGTGGCTGGAATGTATCCCCTCAGACCATGCTGTGGGACTTGGTCTTTCTTGAGAACTCCACAAATCCAAGTGGTAAAGCATTTCTATTGCTTACTTCTTTCCACATGGCAGGAATGAGCCATTAGCCTTCTTGCAGTGGCCATAATAAACCCCATTCCTGTTGATAGCAAAACAGGTATCTGAACCCACTGTAGCAGCTGCAGAGAGAGAGAAAACACAATAGAATAAATCAATCAGTGTGTGTGTGTGTGTGTATGAGAGAGAGAGAGAGAGAGAGAGAGAGAGAGAGAGAGAAGATCTTTTACAAGTGGCTTAAGTTAATTCAGAGCAGCTATACATATAAGTTTAGTCAATATCAGTTTACTAATCTGAGTATTCTTAACGATTATGTATGCAGTCTGAAGTATGCAGGGTGGATTTCAATACATTCATCACAGAGCCTTCGAACCAACCTGTATTTTTACTGCCGGAGAAGGAGAGAGGTGTTTGTGAGGGTTTTTTTTCTGACTCAGGCACAATAATACCTTGCTTGGCCTTGGCCTATTAGGCAAGTCTGAGGAATCCATCCAGGGGATGGGGTGGAGTTCACAAAGCTTTTATCAGCTCCTTGGAATTCGGCTTGCTTCCCTGTCAGCTTGCTTGAATCAATTTGCATCAAATCAGGCCAGCTCATGGATTTTCAGTGCATATATATATATATATATATATATATATATATATATATATATATAATAGGAAGTCATGCAAACTGTGGCTAGAATTGGCAAGTTGCAGCCACGATTTGCACAACTTTCTATTTTTGAAAAAAAATGGCAAAAAAGTTCCAGGATTTCAGGAAAAGACCTCAGCTCGGCTCACAAATGCAAGCTGAGCTTGGTAAGAAGTGGGAATCCATCAGGGCCTCAAAAGGCAAGATTTGCAAACTATGGACATCCCTATGTATGATGCATCTTGATTGAGTACCATGGGCACATGCTAGAACAGCTGAGCTGTCCCTTTCCTGCAACATCAGCATACATATTGCATGGTGGTGTTGGGTGGGGACAGCCAGGCAAGGAGACTGCAGCACGGAGATGAGTGAGGTGTCTGGCTTCTCAGGCTCAGATTAAATGGTATAAGTGGAGGCTGGTGGCTCTGATTTCAGTGAGGCTCTGAATCCATTCATCGACCTCAGAGGGAAACATATAAGTGTGCCCCATACCATGGAAGCTACTCTGCCTCAGGCATAAAAATGTCCTAAGCTGATGCTGTCTACTCCACATATAATATTGGTTTGTTCTAAAATGACCTCTCCACCATTTGATTCAAGGTCCAAAGCTGGTTGTCCCTTTTGGTTAAAGAGATATGTGAAAAACTTAACTCTCCAATAAGAAGGTTTGAACCACTGAAAGTAGACCTCAGTAGCTGCAAGGTGAACAATAGTTCTAAGTTTTTTCAGCCTATGACTTCCGTCATCCCTGACCATTGGCCATAGAGAGAGCTAAACCCTGAAGAAAGACAACTCTACTTTCTCTCTTGGGAGAACACTAACAAAGACAAGCAGCAGAAAATAGGGACAGCTATTAAGGACTGTTGGAGCTTATGGCTTAGTGTGTTTCAACTCTGATGTTCTGTCCTTCCAAGATTCATACACTCACTTGTTCCCCAAAGTTCAGTGCATTGGTTCGCTAAGGTGGGACACTTCCCCATATAGCAGTAACCCTGGTTGTTCTTGCACGGGTGTCCATTCACTCGGAAGCGGTCGATAGGACATTGATGAGAGAGCCCTGTGCACAGTTCTGGCAGATCACAATCATGATTTGCTAGACGACATACAGCTCCTGCACGTCTGAGCTGTTGAGCAAATAGAGAGTGAATAATGGTGATCACAATTAGTATTAGTATTAGTATTATTTGCATTTTTATACCACCCAATAGCCGAAACTCCCTGGGTGGTTCACAAAAACTAAAACCATTCAAAGTATAAAACAAACAGTATAAAAACATGATATAAAACTGATTAAAAACATACTATACATGAGTAAAACATCTTGAAAACATCTTGAAAACATTCTAAAATTCCACTAGATAGGCCTGCCAGAATAGATCAGTCTTTATTGCTTTTTAAAATTCTAAAAGACTGTCAAGTTGGCGAATCTCCTCCAGCAGGCCATTCCACAGTCTGGGAGCAGCAGAAGAAAAGGTCCTCTGGGTAACAGTTGTTAATCTAGTTTTTGCTTGCTGAAGTAGATTCTTCCCAGAGGACCTGAGTGTGTGGGGAGGATTGTATGGGAGAAGGTGATCCCGCAGGTAGCCTGGACCCAAACCATATAGGGCTTTCCAACCCACTATGAAGTAGGGATGTCCAACCCAGGGAAATCCAGCCCTCTGGGGGCCCACCAGACTTCTGTGGTGCACCCATTTTGCCTTGCTTTTGTGAGCCAAGACGTGCAGTTTCCCCAAGTCCTGGGGACTTTAAATGCTTTTTTTTAAAAAAAAAAAAAAAATCTGGCTGTAATTTGTGCAAATAGAGATTTGCGCAAATTACAGCTGTAAATTGCACAAATTTGCAAGAACAGTTTCCTCTGACATACCTAATTTTAGTATAAAAATGTACCCTTACCTGGCACTTCTCGCAACATTCCCCATATCCACATTTAGCACCTGGCTTCAGTTTGCACGTTGCAGCATCACAGCAGTCGTTTCTACACTCCTTAAAACCAAGAACAGAATTGTGTTACCTAACTACTAATCAACCGACATGCAGGCGATGAGACAACACTCCAGAATTAAAACAAATGACCACCAGTAGGGCATCCAGTTCATAACTTTTTATAGATTTAAAAATTGCCTACTACTTGCTTTTGCTGGCCTTTCAGCCTGGTCTTTTCCAATTAGTATCTTTTGGGGAAGATAGTTTATAAGGAAAAAGGTTTTTCTGCAGCATGTTTCATGGTTCGTCCTAGCAAATCAGTGCACATCATAGTGAGCTGAAGGTGACATGCTTATTTGCTGGTTATGTGCAGAAAGCCTCATGCGTAGTTGAAGTGAGCTGTTGTGTTTTCTGCACATATATATATATATGCGCACACCAAGATGATTCAAATGCTCTATCAAGAGATGCTGAATTCCATAACCCACATGCATTGCGCAAATCAAGCACCTTTGCCTAATACATCATTTCCCCTGCAATTGTTTTGCATCTGTTATTCTGGTTTTGCTCCTGATGTGGTTTTGCGAGATCCTGTTCTCCCTCCCACAACACACACACACACACAGAGACATCCCTGCCCATTGTGAATCATTCAGGCACCTCTCTAGCTTGTGAGGTTTCAGCAGGCACCGGCCAGATCATTCTGAAAGGATTCAGGCCCATGGCAAGTCCCCTTTCACAACGGCTCCTAAGAAGTTACCTCTGGAGTGCCACAGTCACATTCTTCTCCCTCCTCCACAAAGTCATTCCCGCACACTGGTGTTGCAATGATATCCCTGGCTAACGGCATATCCAAGATACATTTCGGGGTTCGGTCTGTAATGAAAGTCTGGAACTCTTGGAGGCTGCAGGAGCTGAAATCCCGGGGTACGTTATGTCTGCAAAAATGAACCAATATGCAGAAAATAATAGCATGCATGTATGGGAAGAAGGGACTATAGATCAGTAATAGAGCGCATGCTTTGTGTGCAAGAAGTCCTGGGTCCAATTGCCAGCATCTCCAGTTAAAAAGGGATCCGGTGGAAGAACGGAAAAAGAGTTGTATGGCCAAAGGTGCAATAGGAGCTTCATTTCCTCCTATTGCATAAATTACATAGGGTCCATGGCCAAAGGAATAGTCAGTGGAGACTGATGGCTATGATGTCAGAGAATCCACTCCAGGTTTCAGGCAGAACTCTAAAGGAGGCCCTGGACTTTGCATAGAATCCCAGAATGGATTCACCTCCCCACTGATATCAGAGCCACCAGCCTCCACTGGGAATCATAGAATAGTAGAATCATAGAATCATAGAATAGCAGAGTTGGAAGGGGCCTACAAGGCCATCAAGTCCAACCCCCTGCTCAATGCAGAAATCCACTCGAAAGCATCCCTTACAGATGGTTGTCCAGCTGCCTCTTGAAGGCCTCTAGTGTCGGAGAGGCCACAACCTCACCAGGCAACTGATTCCATTGTCGTACTGCTCTAACAGTCAGGAAGTTTTTCCTGATGTCCAGCCGGAATCTGGCTTCCTTTAACTTGAGCCCGTTATTCTGTGTCCTGCACTCTGGGAGGATCGAGAAGAGATCCTGGCCCTCCTCTGTGTGACAACTTTTTAAGTATTTGAAGAGTGCTATCATGTCTCCCCTCAATCTTCTCTTCTCCAGGCTAAACATGCCCAGTTCTTTCAGTCTCTCTTCATAGGGCTTTGTTTCCAGACCCCTGATCATCCTGGTTGCCCTCCTCTGAACACGCTCCAGCTTGTCTGCATCCTTCTTGAATTGTGGAGCCCAGAACTGGACGCAATACTCTAGATGAGGTCTAACCAGGGCCGAATAGAGAAGAACCGTACCTCACGTGATTTGGAAGCTATACTTCTATTAATGCAGCCCAAAATAGCATTTGCCTTTCTTGCAGCCATATCGCACTGTTGGCTCAAGTAGAGTTGGAAGGGGCCTATAAGGCCAACATGTCCAACCCCTGCTCAATGCAGGAATCCACAGTAAAGCATCCCTGACAGATGGCTGTCCAGCTGCCTCTTGAATGCCTCTAGTGTGGGAGAGCCCACAACCTCCCTGGGTCACTGGTTCCATTGTTGTACTGCTCTAACAGTCAGGAATTTTTTCCTGGTGTCCAGCCAGAATCTGGCTTCCGGTAAGTAGTTAAAATAAATAGGGGGAGGGAGAGGTTGACAAACGTATCTAGAAAAATGCAGCTCTGGACCACTCTAATACTTCTGAAACTTGCCACAAAGTGATGGGAATGAACATTGGCCAACGTATGGCGTGAAAGCCAATGCCAAAAGGGAACTTGAATGCCCTGACCAGCAGATGTGGTTTTCTGAAAAGGTCAACATTGCGCCAGAAACTTCAGCACTTGTGCTCTGGAACAAAGCAAGTTTTCTCTAAGCAAGATCTTCAGTGTGAAATGCCAAAGAAGCCATTTCAAGGGTATTAAACCAGCAGATGACGCAGGATCAGCCGCACAGTGTTCTCAAGAACCCAGATTTCTGACCTCATCATTATTGTATAAAATATGAAGTAATGTGGTTTTTGTAGCAGATTTCACAAGCTTGCCAAGGCTTGCAGGTTACACCAAGGCTACAAGAGTCTAACACAAAAGGTCACAGGGTTTGTTTGTTTGTTTGTTTGTTTTAGCAATAGTGTGAGATGCCTGAGAAGACTTTTGTGAATGAACAGGCAAGACAAAACCAGAGTCAGTAAACAAAGTTTTTGCTCTCTGTGGATTTCACTGAGGGCTACAGAATGTGTGGGAGATGCACCCACCGTCTCCCAACTTGAAAAGAAAAGAGGAAAAAGAAAACGCAAAAAAGCATCACAGCAAAAGACCAGCATGGCTGGGGCTGCTTAACTATTTCTCCTGCCAAACACTTGTCTGCTCAGGATTGCTTTTCTTACCTTGACGGAGGAATCTATTTGGGAGGTGGAGTTTGATGAGCATTCCTTGGTTCAGCCTACCTGGACTTTGATCCATTTTCCGCTGCAGAACCTGACTCAGGCCATAGCTAGACGGGGCAAAATCCCAGGGCGATCCCCGGGATTGTGCCTGTGCATCCACATGATGCACAGAGGATCCTGGGATCAGGGAGGGATGATCCCTCCTTTGCCCCAGGATCTCACCCTACCCTTTAGGCCCAGTTTTCCCAGAACGTGTGGCTAGGTGCTGCAGTTTGTCCTGGCTCCTCACAAGCTTCCTTGTGAGGAGCTTGGACCCTCGCACGGGGCGCAGAGCTCCTCAGGAGCTCTGCGCCCATCTGGGTGGTGTAGGGGGAGCGAGGAAAGAATTATCTTAAAAAATACCTACCTTCTACACATGAGCACTTGTGTGCTGCTGCCTCTTTAAGGATAAAAAATGGCAGGCACGATGCCTCTCACTCTGAGGTCATTGCCCACAGCGTGTAAACAGAGGGGGGATCTCATGATAAAAAATATCATGACATCTTCACCCCTCTGTTGTGCAATAATAGGTAGGTCTAGTTAAGGCGTCAGTCTACAATGAATCGGGCCAGTTTGTGGATTTTCCATATTTCTTCATTTGCATATATCGCAGCTGAATTTTGCACAAATTTCTGTAATTTGCACAAATTTCGACCGTAATTTGCACAAATCTCTGTTAGCACAAATTGCAGCTTGACACACACACACACACACACAATGCAAAAAGTTACCAGAGTTTGGGGAAATAGCCATGGATTGGCACACAAATGCAAACTGAGTCAGGCATGCTGTGGGACTTCATTCGGCCAATAAAGAATTGAACTTCCCCAGGCGCAGCCATCCCTAGCTTTTCTCCCCATAGTGTTTTCTTCCCACAGTGTTATATTTGCACACACCCCATATATGTTGCCTGTGGGTGTGAAAGCAGCTTTGGAGAGTAAAATGTTAAGCAGAAAAATAGTGCTAATAATGGACAGCACAACAACTGGGTTGTTGCTGGAACAGCGGTTCTACCTCTTGGCAGTCAGTACTTCCAAAAATGGGGGAGAATATTCTTTTTTCTGGGGTTGGGTGACTGGGGGTGAGTTACCGGCCTGTATATTATTTTATTTATTTATTTACTTACACTATTTATATACCGCTCCCCATTGAAAATTTCGGAGCGGTGTACAAGATAAAATCAAATTAAAAAACAGAATAAAACACTTTAAAATAGATCTTCAAAGAAGCAAAATGTACAGTAAACTGTGTCAGGTCTTTAAGGAAAGGCTTCCTGGAATAATGACGTTTTCAGGAGGCTCCGAAAGGAATATGAAGTTGGCGCCTGCCTGACCTCCAGAGGCAGGGAATTCCATAGGAGGGGGGCCACCACGCTGAAGCATACATATCTTATCTAACTTGGCCATCTTTTCTGATGATAAAGTCACTAGTTCCTGCAAGCTTTGCATTAAGCACATTTGCTTTCTGGAAAATTCCCAGATAACAACGCCACCTTGGCTTGAACTCCATGCTGTAGCTTACTTAGCTGAACGATTAATCCCAAACTGTTTCAAAGCAGGTCTATCCAGAAGCAATCATGGCATTTGCTAGTCTCCCTTGGTGTATACAGTCTCCTCACCTGAGTGTCCCCGCCATGATGCAAGAGTCAGAGTTGCATGCACAGAAATCGGTGTCATGATTCATGCCAAAATTATGGCCCATTTCATGCGCCATCGTAGCCCCAATAGCAATGGGGTTTGTGGTGTGGTCCTGCACAAACGACATTAGTTCATCTACTGTTAGTCTGACAGGAAACAAAAGGGGGAATGTGCTGTTATTAGCACAGAGCTGAAAAGTTTGCAAAGGAAATCTTCAGTGAGAAATCAAAGAGAAAGTAATTCACAAGAAGTGGCATTGGTTTACTTTGAAAAGAGGTGGCAGGCTCCCCCTCCCATCTCCTCCGTTAAAATAAAGTTTTGTCACTCTTGCAAATGGCAATGGAGGTCCTATAAGTGATTCAGCATTTTCCCTACTACGCCGCCACTGGAATATAATGATACGTCCTGGGAGTGTCTTTCCAGGGACATTGTGTTTGTGTATAGGGTCAGTGGGCGGATGGCATCTTCCCCTGGTCATTTTTATAGAGCAACCTCTCCTGCACACAGCAGGAAATAGCGCCAATTAGCATTATAGCCAAGAAGAATCAGATTTTCCAGGTTTTATTTTGTAGCAGGAAAAGCTACAGAAGGAATGGGAGAGGCATAGGAGAATCACTGCATCATCAAAATGACCCATGAAGATCCATGAGTGGCCAGTCACAAGCATGGTATAAAATGCTCATTTAAGATGCCCAATGACTAGGCTTTGTGACAAGCCACACATCCCATTTTCTAGTGGTACCAAGGGCAGTTTCTCAAACTTCAAGATGTGTCCATAGGCCCACAAAGTTCGCCTACCCCTCCTATAAGCCCTCTCTGCCTGCACCCTAATCTTTGTTCTTCTTAATCCTATCCAATTCCACAAACCTGAACAATTCCTGAGGAATGGGCAGAATCACACATGGTTCCCACAAAAGCCAGTCCTACAGTTGCTCCACTGAAGTCAATGCCCCTGTTAGAAAGTGTGGGAGAGAAAACCAGAGTGTGGGATCTCTGACAACAGCCACAATTACTGTATCACTTGCTGAGTCTATCACTGCTACAGGCAAATAGACCTACCAATTCTACTGCATGGGATTGTAGGCTATACATCAGGGATGCAGAACTGCTAGGCCAAGGGGTCCCCAATTTGGCCTGCACAGCAGAGCCTCCTGGGATTCCTACGTGGACATCACCACTGTTATCTCCAAATCCAGATCAGAAATAACAATAGGGATGCAAGTGGCAGGGAATTGCAGCTCTACCTTAAGCCGGACAGTATTCAGGTTACACAATTCCCAAAAAATATGCTTGAAGCTTTTAATGCATTTAGGTTACTGCTGGAGTCCTGTACGACTCACAAAACATCATTCGAGCACTCCCCACCCAGCCACAGTTCCCTTTCACCACTGTGGAACATACGTGAGTAACTGGGCATTATCGTTCCTTTTACGCTTCAGCAGTACTCCTTCCCTCCAGGTTTTAAACCGATCTAACGTGACGTTCGCCAGTTCGTGCACAACAATCTTGTCCCCGTCAGACCAAATTTCTAGGCCGATCAATGCCACATGAACATTTATGGCTTTGTAAACCTGCAGGGAGGACAAACCATCATCAGAACAACAACGACACCTTGAGAAGCTCTTCAAGAAAAAGATCACAGTTGAAATTGAGTCCACTCCCACTCACTCCCGCTCCTTGGGTGCAGGAATTAGATATGGTTTGAGATAAGAATCTTCCGGGGAAACTACAAATGATACATGAGATCCTTGTTCTGATTTCTTGGTTTTTCTTCTTCTTTTCTTTATGTAAAAGTAGCTAGTAGAGGGTGGAGACAGATTTGGCTGGAACTCTTGCCCTGGAGGGAAAGGGAGGTTTTTAACCTGATTTAAATATCCCCATCTATTATTTGCTGTTGAAGGGAGAAATGAGATGTATCTGTATTGCTAATAGCAGCTGGGGAGGGGGCAATTTAAATCAGGGAAGCAGTGAAAGGGGAATGGATTAACCCTCCTAAGACTCTTGACTTATAACAGCTTACCCCAACCTGGTGCCCTCCAGATGTGTTAAACTACAACCCCCAGTATGGCTGTGTGGGAATTTTTCCAAGCTCTACTTCTGCACATCTGAAGGACACTGTTTGTGAAAAGGTGATTTGTACCAGAGAGCAATGGCAATTTCTTGGGTTGATTGCCATCAGCTCTCTGAGATTTTGTCCACAGACTTTCATCTTTCCATCACAGGAAATCCCTGCTATTTTTTTTTCAGCCACTGGCTCAGTTCAGACAACACATTTCTCTATGTAGTAGGACAACTCCACTCAGTGATTGAGTTTGTAGGAGGTACTCCCCACACAACAATGTTCTAACTCCACCGTTGTGTGACTGTGGGCTCCTGTGGACTTGAGTAAAAGGCAATGTGATGTTTGATTGACAGTTCCTCTGCCCTCTCTCCTCCCCCAGTCCTCCTGATGGTATCCCATCAGCCATTGCTGAAAAAAAACCCAATCCCAACAGCTCTTCTAGAGTGTCACTCCCACCTTTCACCGCTCTGGCCACAGAACTCTGTAGCTAGTGGGAAAAGTCCACCCAACGCAATGGGAAACTCCGCAGAGTCCTCCACATAACGCAATGGTTGTGCAGGAACTCTCCTCTGCACAGCATGGATATTCAGCGTGGAGTGTTTTCTAAAAAAAAACTCCACCATGGGGTGGAGTTTTCCCTCCAGACAACACATTTCTCAACGGTGGTGTAAAAACTCCACTGTGGAGTTCTATAACCACCATTGAGAAATGTGTTGTCCGAACTGAGCTACTGAATCTTTGGCATAACATCTTACCATGTTTATAAAATTGACTATTTCGAATACTCTTGTCCTGACAGCAGCCATATCGCGGTTGTATGTCCTGAACTGCAAAATAGCAAAGGTGAAAGTATTAAGAAGAAACTAAGGCAGGATATACACTACTGCTTTATAATTGTTTATAACGGTATTGACAACTGTTGAGGGTCATGACACATTCCGTATAGTGTTTCAAACCAATTTCAAAGTGTTATATCCTGCTTGAGGTAGATCTGTCCTAAAACATGGGAGAGGGAGAGAGAGAAAGAGAGAGAGAGAGAGAGAGAGAGAGAGAGAGAGAGAGAGAGAGAGGTGGGAGGGGTACAGAGAAAAACAAAGATATCTAACTCAACTTGTTGGGGGTGGGGAATCAGTGAACCTGCTGCTAGGGAGAAGAAGTTTATTATATATCTTGGCACTTAAATTCTTCAAAGTAAATTCTAACCAGCACATTGCGTAATCAATATACCAGCCTTACAATCTTTTCAGCACCTTGCTATTGAAAGGGAATTTCATCTATCTATCTATCTATCTATCTAGTCTGTTTGTATCCTGTTAAATCTGTTCTTGTGTTTGTTACGGTTACCCTTTCTTCATTATAATATATAAATACATTTGTGTGAATAGATTTTGTCACACTTTTCTATACCACTGTGGAATCCTTTTGATAAAGGGTTGGGGGTGGGTGGGTTAAGAAATGTTACCACCCTATCAATCAATACATTGATATGCTTTTTATCAAACAGGTAGCAATGGAACAATGGCCGGTTTCCCATTCAAAGTCCTTCACTTTGAGAGTGGGCCAACGAGAAATCTTTCCAGAATTCTTTGACTGGGAGCTGGTGACAAGCAATTGTTGCTGCTGCTTTCAGAGTGCTAGGAGAGAAGCATTGTTTTGTAGCCTCATTCCGCGTCTACTCTGATAAAGTTATTGCAGGGAAATTTCAAGAAAAACCTACAAAACCTGTTTGACTAGTGATGGCACTGAAATGACAAAAATGTATTTATTTGTTCATCAAGGGCAACAATGTCTTTGGAAACTCTCTTTAAAAAAAATCAACTATCTCCAGCCCAAGACAACTAAGGTCACAATCCTATGGACAGAACCGTCACTGAACAGATGCCCCCAAACTCGGAGTGTTCCAAGATTTCTATATTTTGCTGGACTGAAGCAATCTGCCTCCACATCCTCTGATCTCTTGCATCTTTGCTAGTTGCAAAGATCATCTCCTGGCCTCTCCAGTCTCCTCCACTTCCACCTACTAGGAAAAAAGAAACCCTTCCCCCCACCACAAAGTTGATTTTCTGTCCTCAGAGATACAGCTGGTGGGGTCCTCGCCATGCCAGCTGCAAGGGGGATTGGGTAAAGGGGGGGTGTCTCTGATTCTTGGAAGGGATTTTCCAAGCCATCCTGTGGTCCCTGGGATACTTGCCCAGGGGACATAGGATTGCGCTCTAAAAAGATTCAAAATTGATTTGAATGTATGGGGTAGACATGCCCAGTATTAACTGTACCACGTAGAGAAGTGCTTGCAGGATAAGGATTACATTTGCAGATTCCTTATTCAGTTATTAATTTCACTGGAAAATCATTAATTGCATTACAATTAAACTGATGGGGTTAGCTGATTCTCACCATCCTATGGAAAGGAATACTTACTGTATGGAAGAATGGAAAGATGTAGAGTAAGGGAAGCTTTTATTTGCTATCAAATAATAAAGAAATGCTTTTTGAAAATAATAATAATAATAATAATAATAATAATAATAATAATAATAATGTAAGAAAGGTCTTACATTTTTCCCCCCAATAAGCATTTCTTCCTGATTTATAGCTATATATGGAACTAGCGCAGTTCTGTGGTCACAGCTGTGAGCTGTCAGCAGGAAGTAACTAAGTCTAAAATGTCATCAGCCCAAAACCAATTTCCTTAAAGCTAATTTCCGCAAAACTTTTTTCTTAAAATGTTAGACAAAGCCCAATCCCCCTCCTGAGATCATGAGCCTGATTCTTTTATATATTTCTGTTTGTTTGTTTTAAAGTGCAAATTCACAGAAGACTCTGGAGTTATTTTGATGTCACTGTGGTTTGGTAAAATTCAGACCTGAGTACTTTTGACTTGATTATCCAATAGTCAAGGACTAGTATGAACTACAACTGCCTCCAAAACGGTTGGCGTTCTGGATTACTCAGACTTTTTACCAAAGTGGAACTGATGAATTAGGAATCATCCTTTGAACCTTTTCTATTCCCAGATATTGTACAGAGTGCTGAGCATGCATAATTTATCTCAGAGGTCAGTTCTTCATTGTACTAGTTTTGTTCCTTCTGCTTTCTTCCTCCACTCCCACCAATAACAAATGATAATTGATCACTTGGCCAGAAAAAAAAAAAGATTTTTGTTTTGTTTTGTTTTCTTGCATTTTAACACAGATCTCAATCAGTTGAATCTAGCATGGCCAGAGGGGATCAGGTTCATATACCTAACTACCACCACTGTGGATGATGGCCATTCATAGAGATAACTTTTAAGAATGACTTGCAAAGTAATGGAAGAAAGGCATATCAACAGCTATCATGCATGGTAGCTAAATGGCATGTTCATGCAGAGAAACAGTAGAAATCTGCACATAAGATGCGGGGCGGGGTGGGGCGGGAATAATAAGGAAAGACCATCACCTTCATGCTGTGTGTACGTGAGCTTAACAGATATATTTGATTGTCTTCTGGAAACAGGACATTTTTCTATAGATGGAACTTAGCTCCTTCCTATCTCTCCTCTCTCATCTCACACTATTGCCCTGCTCGTGCTCTTCGCTCCTCTGATGCCATGTTTCTCGCCTGCCCAAGGGTCTCTACTTCCCTTGCTCGGCTTTGTCCATTTTCTTCTGCTGCCCCTTATGCCTGGAACGCTCTTCCAGAACATTTAAGAACTACAAGTTCAACTGCAGCTTTTAAAGCTCAGCTAAAAACTTTTCTTTTTCCTAAAGCTTTTAAAACTTGATTTTTTTCTGAATTTATACTGTTAGTTTTACCCTACCCAGTGCCTGTTTACCCTACCCTGTGCCTGTTTGCATTCTCTTCCCCTACTTATTGTTTTATTATGTTTTTATTAGAATGTAAGCCTATGCGGCAGGGTCTTGCTATTTACTGTTTTACTCTGTACAGCACCATGTACATTGATGGTGCTATATAAAATAATAATAATAATAATAATAATAATAATAATAATAATAATAATAATAATAATGCAATACAGAAAGGTAGACAGCGTGGAGTTCTGTTATTCTGGATTCCAGTCACTCCATTTCATTCCTCCTCTTCTCTGGGTGTTTTTTTTTTGGGGGGGGGGGTTGCCTTAAACTCAGCCAGAATTGTGTGTCCACTAAGTACACTCAGTCCTCACTGAGCTGTTCTGGGTGTTCCCCTTAAAAGAAATCCTAGGATTCTTTTAAGTCTGCTGGTATCATTTGGCACTCACCACCTGATCATCAAAAATAGAAGGAACAATAGTCCCCCAGTAAAAAGGCTGCTGGAAGGAATTTTAGAAGGAAGTATTTGTTGAGATACTTACCACTCTGTTGTCTACAGCTATGTAAAGTTCAACATACTTTTTGGCCTTCAGGTATGCCTGCTTCTAAATGAAACAATAAAGTGAAGATTGCTCAGATGTGTGCAGAGTCACCCACCCCCAGGCTATAATTGACAGGAACATCGAATCATCAGATAATCTACAGATTGCAGTTTTACAACCTGGTCAGTGTACATGAACTTCGGAAACCCTGGCTCTGTGTTATAAGACATTTATGAGGTTAGAGCTCATCAAAGGTTTTGAATTTAAAGAATGTAAAGATTCTCAGGACTGAATAAATTATGTAATCCATTATTGGGTAGAAACAGTGGCTACCCACTTCTTTAAAATATCTGCAGAGACATCAAGGTTTTTTTATGAGTCATTGTCTCTAAATTGTGTCATGTTTGTATATTCTGAACTGTGCTGATTTTGAAAATGAGATGCAAATAGACAGGGATCAAAAATAGCGCTGCATATATGAATGTCTAGAACAACATGATGTTGAATGGCCAGACATAACATTCTGCTAATCTTGCAGAGTGTAGCAACGCGTGATAATTTTCCTTACTCTTTTGTAAGTGTGTGCTTATGTTCCATAAGTGTGTTCTTATGTCCCATAAGAGGAACCATGCTGGATCAGACGAGGGTCCACCTAGCCCAGCACTCTGTTGGCACAGTGGCCAACTGGCTGTTGATCAGGAGCCCACAAGCAGGACACGAGTGCAACAGCACCCTCCTGCCCATGGTTCCCAGTAACTGGTGTCTATAGGCTTTCTGCCTCTGCTACTGGAGGTATCATATAGCCATCAGGACTAGAAGCCTTCTCCCCCAGGAATTTCTCTAACAACCTTTTAAAGCCATCCAGATTGGTGCCTATCACTACGTCTTGTGGTAGTGAATTCCATGGTTTAACCATTCCAGTTCCCACCAAGGCGGCTACTGCCCTGGACAGCCTGAGTCCAGCCTAAATGCTTCCTCCTCTGCCCCCACAGAATTGTTACTATTCCCTACATGTGATGTTCTGGCATGAGACTTACTTCTGCACTTGTGCTTGACCTGGCAACCTTCTGAATAGGCTCTTCGAGTAGCCACGTTGTGTTGGTTACCCCACAGACCTTGGGGGTCTCATTTTCCTTTTCCAGACTCTCATATTTGAAGACTGCATGGGCTTCACTGTCTGAGAGCTTCAAGGGTTCGATAAGATACCTCTTGCCACGTTTTTTGAAATACCCTCTGTAAAACATTGGCAGTCACCATTTCAGTATAGGATGATGAGGATGGACACCCAGTTTGTACCAATCAAGCCATCTCCTCTCCAAATAAGGATAGTTATGGTAACCATAATGAAGACACAACTTTCAATAGTGTGATCAGGTCTGCTCCTTCCCCCCTTTTTTTTCTTCCAAAACCCCACAACTCTGTATAGGGAACATTTTGCCTCGAATCGGACATCTTGTAATTCACAGCTGGCATTATTATTATTATTATTATTATCATTCATAATAATCTGTACAACAAGTTTCTAGCCATCATGATGGTGGAATTACAAGCCAGAACATATTCAGGCTATTTCTGCAAAAGACATCAGTATGTAGAAATAATTTGTACTTTCTTTTCCTGGTAACCTGTGCCTCCCTTATGGTGGCTTCTAATAATATTTCCAATCCATACCATCACACTTTTCCATTTTCCTCATAACATAGCCTCCTACACATGAATGTGGTTCATATGTAATGACAAACCATGGTTTAATTAACTAACTATGGTTTGTTCAATCATGGGTTATCGTTACATGAAAATCCAAAACTATGAGTTAACTATGGTTTTTAATCCAGAGAAAGAACCTATGATATGTTGTGGGATTGTGAACTGTGGATTATTTTTTAAAAAATAAATAAATAAAGATAGCAGTAGTCATCATTATAATCTCAGAGTTAAAAAGGCCATTGACCATATTACCTCAAACCACGACACGCACTAATGCTTGCAGTAGAGTCCGTATCACTTTGGATGTGGCCTTTATAATAGCAGTGGTCCTGTATGGAGAAAGAGGAGCACACTGGTAAACTCTGACTGGAGTGTGAGTTGTTCACCATTGACACAACTCCATTCTCTTCCTGGTAGGAAGAAGGTGGGATGTGAACATCCAATACATAAATAAACACACACCCTTCATCCCTGATCATAGTCAAAGCTATATTTTCACATAATATATATTTTACTTAGGGAATTTGCAGCCACTGGCTGTAATGATGGCCACCGCCGTACATGGTTTTAAAAAGGGCGTTAGGCAAATTTATGGATCGGTCTATTGATTTGTGTTAGCCAGATTAACTCAGTAGAACCTCCACGTTCAAAGGAAGCATGCCACTGAAGGCCAAAACAGACATTACTTGAAATCCCTATCTAGCAATGATGTTTACTCTAGAGCAGGTGTTGGGGTCCCAGTCCAGAATTTCAAAGCCCACCCCCTTACATTAGGGTCCCAATGCAGATCAGGGATCCTGCACCTACTCTAAAAAAAATGTTTAAAAGATGTAGCTTGGAAAAGATGTAGATTGGAAGCAATGTCCATTTTGCCCTTCAATACCAGTTTCTGGGGAGCCACTGTGGGTGAAATCAATTGCCTTCAAGTCTGCTTGAGGTTTTCCTGGAAGCTTCTGTTTGGCCCCCAGGTTGCTTGATGTAGACAGACCTTTGGTCTCATTGAGCAGGGCTCTTCCTCTGTTCCCATGCCTGCTTTTTTGTGGTGTGGTGGGGCCTCTGCATTTGTCACAAACTATGTACACAGAGACTGGTTTTGTGTAGGAAAAACCATGAAATTGCAAGCAGACCATCAAGTAGGATAATTGCACATCTGGGTGGTGGTTGTTTATACATCCCACACTTGCAACCCCCATGCACATTGCACATGGGTTTGCAGGTATAGATTGCACAGATGATCATCCCTAAGTCAGACACTGAATTGGCTGTCTGGCTTCCTGCATGGGATACATGTGATTTGCGGTTCATGCTTTTAGGATGACTTCCACCAAAAGGAGGAAGCAGTGTAAGCAGATGATGGAAAACGCTTGAGTAAAGGATAGGGCAAAGGAAGAAAGATGAATGAAGCATTCTAACCGGCACAGCCCATGAATCGGGGATTATAGCCACACTGAAAACCCCATGTTGCAAACAGTCCTTATTTTTGTTTATTAAGCAAGACATGGTCATGGTCTGTCTGTTCTCTATTTTTAACCATCACATGAGTTCTGGGCAGCAAATGTCTACGTTGACATATTCACATAACCCAAAGTCCAACTGCTGTTGAACCAAATATCTGTTCGGTAAGAAAAGGCTGCTGTTGGGATATTCATTCATTTATTAATTATTTACTGAACTTTTAAACTACCCAATAACTGAAGGTCTCTTGGTGGTGAACAATAACAGATAGGACCATCAACGATTTTCGAGCTCAGCTAAATTGTCTGAGAACCACTTTGACATTGGTTTCCACTCACTTACATTTTTATATTTGACCCTTTTTCTGGGTCCTTCAAAGAGGAAAGGTGCAAATGTTTAACTGGGAAAAAAAGTGCATATTTTTCAAAAACTGCTGTTTTCCCCATTGGATAAAGAATGCATACATTTTAAAAATGTGCATTTCAAAGTGCAGATTTCAAAAACAAAACAAGACTTTTTGTTTGTTTGTTTTTGTTTTAAACAGGACCACAAATTTGGGAATTTACAAACATTTCTTGAAAGGAAGTGTTCCTGCTAGCGTTCAAATTTGGGATTGCAAACAGGAAAAGTTCACACGATTTGCAAACAGAAATGAAATTCCTGTACATCCCCATGGACAATACCTTTTTAAAAAAGTGTATGGAACCTGGGTCAGATCTACATCTTGTGTCAAATGATTACGATCCTATTGTGGTAACACTATATCCTTCTTGTACATTTCTACTAGGCATGTGCTCCGCTCCGATTAGAAGCGCAGAAGCAGGAGCGAATTGGCCTGCTCCGCCTTGCCCAGAGGCGGAGTAGAAGCGGACCGCAGACCCCTAGAAGCAAGGTGAAGAGAAGCGGCCATTTTCGGAGTGCTCCGGTTTCCGCGGTCCGCTTCTATCGCCATCTTGAAACATTTCGCCCATAGGATTGCATTGCGGAAAAGAAAGGGGGATAACTGTGTTGTTTTTGATGCTATCTTTCTGAAAATTCTTGTGCTTAGAGAGACGTGGATGGGGGTCATTTTGAGCCTACTCTCAGCTCTCTGCGTGGTGCGGTTCGCGTGCTATTTTTTTTAAAAAATCGGGTCAACAAACAGGGACAGCGCGGGTAAACCAGCGGTGTTTTTTTTTTCCTTTGAAGCGATGACAGGCACATTCAACTCCCAATCCTGATGAGAATTGATCACCTCATGAAGCATCCTCCAATCCCAGCATTGGAGGGGGGACTAAGGCAGAGCCACCCTGAGAGCTTTCTGCTTTGTGTCTCTTTGTGGGTTGGCGTTCGTGGAGAGAGGAGTTAGTTATAGTTGCTGCTGCTGTGTTTGGAGATAGATTAGGATTTAGCTTGGCGCGCGTGTGTGTGTTTGTTTGCTTCTTTCTGACTTTTAGCTTAGTTTGCTCTGTGTTTTTCCCTTACTTTGATTTAATATAAACTTTATTTTTAAATTTTGGAGTGTGTGTTTGTTTGTTTGTTTGGTTGTCCCCCCCTCCCCTTTCTTAAAGCCTGACTGTGTTTCATCTTCCTTCTTTCTTCTATATACAAAAAATACCCCCAAAAAATATTATTCTCTATTTCTTCTCTCTGTTACTTGAACTGTGTGTGTGACTGTGTTATTGTGTGAGTGTGCTGTGTGCACTGTTTGTGAAGTGCAACAGCCACAGATTGAGCATTTCAAATCCTGTTTGGGCAAAGCACACACACTTCTTGTCCCATTTCCCTACATATAGTAATATTTCTTATACATATTCTTATATTCTTATACATGTTATTCTTATACATATTATTATTAGTATTAATAATTTATTCTTATACATATTATTAGTAGTATTAGTATATTCTTATAGATATCATTAGTAGTATTAGTATAATATCATCATGAGAAGAGGGAGCAGGAGCATGTCTGTGGCGGGACGTGCTGAAAGCAGCAAGGCTCAGGCTGGCACTAGTAAGCAGGCTGCCTCTCCTGCTGTGAAAATCAAACGGGCAACTCCTTGGCTGGCTGCTCCGCAACTAAAGCAGGAGAAGCAGCAGACAGAGCCACTCTCTTCTGCAACTTGTGCCCGGCGTTCTCTTTTTGAGGGTGGGAATGGAAAAAGTGCCCCTTTGCAAGAGGCAGGTGGCAGCAGTACCATTAGAGGAGGAGGAGGAGGAGTATCCCCAACTCCTTCATTATCCTTTCAGCCCACGAGCCCGCTGATGGACCTGTCTCTAGACCTCCTAGATGAGGTCCTCAGCACAGTGGAGGGGGAGGAGGAGGCGGTGGTCCTCCAGGATGTGGGGGCTGAGGAGGGGCAGCAGCAGGCCGAGGCTCTCTCCCCAGTCTCATCCCACACCTCTTCCGCTGCAACCCCTGTTTCTGTGGCAACACCAGAGAGCTCAGGCGGGCAATTGGTGGTGTCATCACGCAAGCGAAAGACAAGTATAGTGTGGGACCACTTTGAGTTGGGAGCGGATCCCCGCTTTGCTTTTTGTCACCACTGCAAACTCAGCCTAAGCAGGGGTTCATCTACAGGGCATTATGGAACCAGCAGCATGAAGATGCATCTTCAGAGGCAGCACCAGTCGATCTTGCTGGGGAAAGAGGCAGGCAAGGTGACTGGTTCCAGGGGAAAGCCGAAGGCTGCTGCTGGCACTGCCACTCTAAGCTCTCCATCTCCCATCCCCACAGGGGTTAGGCAGGCAACCCTGCAGGACATGGGGTGGGGGAAGAATGGATCCACAAGATGGCGTTTTCCAACGCCCACCCAGGGTGCTACTGTGGTGGGGCATCTGCCGGGACTGACTCCTCCTCAATACTAGATCTATGACATGTCTCTCTGCCTGCCCCTCTGCTAGCCTGTCCTCCTCCTCGGTGACCAGAAACCAGCCATCCTGGCCTCACTTCCTTGTGCCCCCAGAAATGCCCGCTGCCTGCCTGCCTGCCTGTCTGTCTGCCCGCCTCCCCCAGGGTGCTGCTGTGGACTGACTCCTAGCCTGCTCTGCCTGCCTCTCTGCCCGCATGGTGCCTGGGAGATGGGCTTTGCGGTTCGTGCCCAGCACCCTACGGCACACTTGCTCCCAGTCGTCCTCCTCTGTGCCCCTCAATGCGTAACTGCTGGCTTAGAAAGAAACAACCAGCCATCTTTGCCTCACTTCCTCCTTGCGCCCGCTTACGGGTTGGTTTGCTATGCGTTAGTGCTCAATCCATCCTTGCTGCACTACAATGCATGCTGCCTGCCTGCCTGCCTTCCCTCCCTTCTCCCCTTCCCGCCTCGCAGGGATGGTGTCTTGCTTTGACTCAGGGAAGAAGTCCTTCCTGCGCTCACTTAGACTTTATCAAGTTCAAAAATCCATTTTTCAAGAGTGGAAGAAGATTTAGGGTTATCTCATGGCATGTTGAGATTTCCTTTGAACTGGCCCCATTGAGCTGTCTGCATTGCAACTTTAAATCCCTGACATACTGGAGTGTCCGATTTTCAAAACTTCCCCTAACATCAGGGGATGATGGGATTGGCTTGAAACTTGGCGTCCATGTGGACACATGGGTAAGCTGTCATGGGACCAAAGGATAGGTTTCTGACGTGCAAATTGACGTAGTTGTAGAATGGGACTTGATTTGGGGTGAGTTAAAAGGTTTAAGCCCCGCCAAAAAATAGGGGATGATGGGATTGCCTTGAGTCTGGGCGTTCATGTGGACACATTGATTAGCTATCATGGTGGTGAGTTTGAGGTTTCTAACGTGCAAATTGACGGAGCTATCGAAAGGGGTGTGAATGGGGTGCCCGATTTTCAAAAATTCCCCAAAAATCAGGGGATGATGGGATTCCCTTGAAACTCAGTGTCCATGTGGACACGTGGATAAGCTATCATGGTGCTGAGTTTGAGGTTTCTAACATGCAAATTGACGTAGTTGTAGAATTGGACAATTTTGGGTGAGTTAAGCCCCGCCAAAAATCAGCGGATGATGGGATTGCCTTGAGTCTGGGCGTCCGTGTGGACACATGGATAAGCTTTCATGGTGCCAGATTTGAGGTTTCTAACATGCAAATAGACGGAGCTATCGAAAGGGGTGTGAATGGGGTGCCCGATTTTCAAAAAATCCCCAAAAATCAGGGGATGATGGGATTGCCTTGAAACTTGGCATGCGTGTGTATACATCCATGAGGTGTCATGGTGCCAAACGTGAGGTTTCTAACTTTCACAGAAAAAAAGTGAAAGCGGGGGCGGAGCGGGGGCGGAGCGAAGTGGCCTGATCCACAAATCGCGGATCTAGAAGCGAAGCAGAGCGGGGGGTCTGTGCACAACCCTTATTTCTACCTCGCAGGACATACACAGACATGTACTGTGTTATTTCGGAAAATGTGGAATAAAAAGCAGGGAAAAACACTATAGTCTTAGCTAGACCTACCTGTTAGTCCACGACTGAGGAGGGAAGATCTCGTGATGTGTTTATCGAGAGATCCCTCCTCTGTTTACATGTGATGTGCGATGACCTCAGAAGGAGAGGCATCATGCCCGCCATTTTTTTTAACTTAAAGGGGCAGCAGTGCACAAACGCTCGTACGCTAAAGGGAAGTAAGTTCTTAAATTTAAATTACTTACACCACTCACCCCACTGTACACCTGATGTGTGCAGCGCTCCACCTGGCTCCTCGCGAGGAATTATGCTGAGCTGGGTCAACCCGCGGTGCCCAGCCACACATTCCACGGTCTCTGGCTCAGTATGGTACTGCAGAAATACCAGGGCCAAAGGGGAGGGCGAGATCCTGGGGCAAGGGAGTTTGGGTTATGTGCGTCATGTGGATGCACAGGGATGATCCCGGGGATCACCTAGGGATAAAGCCCCTCTAGCTACGGCCTATGAAAGCAGTATATGGAAGGTGTAATGTGCTCAGACAGTTAGCAGTGCACTTCAATACCGCTATAAATAGTAGTGTAGATGGTCAAAGCTGTACTGTTGCTCCACGGAGGAGGGAAAGAAATATTTAACAGATCTTTGTGAGATCTTTGATTGAATCAGCATTTGTTGTGTTCACATTAGCGATGTGTGAAATCTGCTTCTCCCCGCCCCCTTATTTCTGTGGATATTCTTGCCTACTTGCATGCTTGCATTGCATTTTAGGGACATTTCTCTGAAGAAGGAGAGATGTGACTTTCACAATCACAACACAAGATCTTCCCTCTTCCATCGCAAACTATGAGGTAGGTCTAGCTAAGGCCCCTGTTGCAATTTTTACCCACATCCCTAATGGAACTAATGGTCTTTCCAGTCACCTGATCCTGATCCTTGTAGCCAAAGATGCCAAAAATTAACCACCATAGACCTATAGTCCCTACCCTGAGCTGCCATTTAAAAATATTTAAAATAGAATGTGATTGGATTTCCCCAATCATTTCTTTTTTCAAAAGTATTTTGGGATTATTTTAGAGAAGTTAGTCATGGGAAACAAATATTATGACAATAAAGATGGGCTAAAAATAGAGAGCTCTTATGGCATGCTGAAAAGCAAGGAACCACGATGAACGCAGTTAATTAAAAGAGAAGTGAACTTGACACAGTGATTGCCTTTGTGCTTAAAACTGAGCAAATTATTTTCATGCTCCAAGAAAACCATCTGGCATAACCTGTGAAACATCTGCCGTGGGAGAGGGATACCTGCTGAGGCTGAACATTATGAAATGAATATCTCAGTTTCTTAGATCACGTAGTTAAAAGTACCCATATTTCAGTGCCAGCAGCTCTGTGACCTTTTCTCTAGGAATGCTACAGCAACTGCAGGTCACATTCATTGACCCCTGCACAGGACAACTGTTTCTTTTGTGAAGGAAGATCTGTTCCAGACAGGCAGCTAATGAAAATTAATGGGGTTTGGTAAGGGATAGGGCAATTTAAACGCAGGTTCAAATTAGGGGTGGGGAAATCTGTCTGTTTCATTGGCCTTAACTAGACCTACCTCATAGTCTGCGACGGAGGAGAGAAGATCTCGTGTTGTGATTAACGCGAGATCCCTCCTCCACTTACACGTGAGGGCGTGATGATCTCAGGAGGAGAGGCTTCATGCCCGCCATTTTTTTTTAAAGAGGAAGGAGCGCACGAACGCTCGTATGCTAAAAGTAAGGGTTTTTAAAAAATTAATTACTTTTCCCCACTCCCCCCACCCTACCCCCAATGGGCGCAGCAGTCCTGAGGAGTGATGCGCCCCTCGCATGGAGCTGGGTCAAACTGCAGCAATGGGTCACATATTCCGTGGTCTCGGGCTTAGCCTGGGAATGTGGAAGAAGCAGGCCCAAAGGAGAGGGTGAGTTCCCAGGGCAAGGAAGGGATCATCCCTCCCTGATCCCAGGATCCACTGTGTGTCATGTGGATGCACAGGGACAATCCTGGGGTCCGCCCCGGGATTTCGCCCTGTCTAGCTAAGGCCACTGTCTCCCATGTCCATTTTTTTCCTTTTAAAAATCTAAACTTCTTATTCTAGATATGAAGGAATTTGCAGATTATGGCAAGTCCTTAATAAACAATGAACTGAGCAAAATGCTCAGCCATCTGCACTGGCGCAATTCAATAGGCACAACTAGTGCCAGCATGGAGAAGAATATGTTGTATATGCCAGCCAGGTAGCTGTTAAAGATGAGGAACCCCATTAGAAAAGAGAGAGCAAGAGCTGGTAACCCCAATTCAGCACTGTAAAGATTATGCAGGGATTCGAAGACAGACTATTAAGGCCTAAACTCTCAAAGCTAGGGATGGCGTGAGCATCTGACTGGGTCCATGAGGGCAGCACCCCCCCCTGCGTCCCCAGAAATTGTGCGTCCCCCCTGTGCAACTGGAGGCCTTACAGGGCCCATTAATGAAGGGGTAAAAGGCAAGGCAACAGTACAGCCCTCTGCCTGGATGAACAAATTTGTGTGCTTTCTCCCACCTTCACATTTAATTAAATCTCAAGTTGCTTTCAACCAGCCAAGGAGGAAATAAATATTGTAAATAAATTTGTGGATTTGTGGATTCCACCCGCCTTTTTATATGAACCGAATGAAAGTCTCACTAATAATGGGCCAACTTGCTGGAGTGAATTTGTTATTTACTCAGAAAATAAAGAATTTGTCCATGTGGGCTTGGACAAAGTTCTCCATTAATACAAACTCCTGTTCCATGATTTTATTCCAGCGCCAAGTGAAAGCATGGCTTTTTAACAAAGCTTTTAATGGTTGAATTCACTAAGTTGGCACATTGTTTTAACTGTTTAAATAGTTTTACTGCTTTTAAATTATATTTTGTTTTAACTTGGTTTACGGTTTAATTTGGTTTTAGATGTGTATATTTACTGTTTTATACTGTATGCTTTTATCTGTATGCCACCCTGAGTTCTTAGGGCAGGATATAAATGTTTTAAATAAATAAATAAATAAATAAATAAAATAGAAGTTTTTGCACATGCACAGTACCAAGGTGCATCTTTGTAGCTGTGTTGTCTCATGCATATATATGAAGACTCATTCTCTCTCTCTCTCTCTCTGCATCTGGTAAGTCAATCTAGAGAGTGAGAAGTATGAGTGACAGGAGGTAGGTTGCATTTGCATATGTGAAATGATTGGCTGAGTCAGTGGAGGTGTGTGATATATAAACAGGGAGCCATGCCTGTGGAGTTTTAGATAGGGAAGAGACAGATGGGGCTTGTGAGGTGAAAAGGAATGTCTAGGACCTGTGTTTATAGGGTTAGTGGTGATTGAATGTATGTGAGTTAGAGGATATACAGAAATTTTTAAAGTGACATTACTGTAATTCAATTATTTAAATGCAGGAGTATAGTAATTATCCACTGCTGAACACCTTTATTTGGTAAATAATACGTATTACTATGCTTTTTAAAATCTCGTGTCTATGACCCATAGATACAAAAGGGTAAAAGTGATAAGACGATAACATATGTCAGAATAAAAAGCCAGGGTGTTCTCACATCTCGAGAAGTAAAGGTGTGGGATCTGAAGTAAAAATCCTACTGGCAGCATTACAGAAAAGGTGTTCACACTGGTAAATAGGCAGGGAAATCATAATAGCCTTTATAAGAATAAGAATTCTATTTATATCTTGCCCTTCATAAGTATCCCAGAATGGGTAACAACGGGTTCATCTACGCCAAGCAGGATATTCCACTATGAAAGTGGTATGTAAAAGGCAGTAGCCACACCAAGCAGGATATAGAGGTATGAAAGCAGTATATGGCATGTGTCAATGGGCCCCAACAGTTGTCAGTGCAACTTCAGTGCACTATAAAGCAGTAGTGCGGCCCCTGCCTTTTATATACCACTTTCATAGGCAATATTCTGCTTGGTGTAGATTATGGCATGAGTGAGAGGCATGAGGCACTTCCTGATCTATTTAGGAAACTTGGAAACCTCCGAATTTGGAAGCTTACAAGTAGCCAAGGCACACGCCATAGGTGCACCCCATCCTAAGTGACTCAGCCTCTCCATGCATATATGAAGGCTTATCCATCCAGGTGTGCCTCAAGCCACCTTTACAGAACCTCCACATTGTGAAGTTCAAAAGCTGGCATCAGTGAACAAACCGAAGCCAGTGAGTACCCGCAGTTCACACCCAACAAAGATGAAATGTTCTCCCACCGAAAAGAAAATTAACTTGTACTGAATTCAGTGCTGATTACAAGTCCGATAATGCCTGCAAATGCATGTCCTCAAACAGTGCCTGGGTCAGAACTGTTCTAAAGCTATTGAGGGTAGTGAATGTCTATAACAGAGAGAAACATCACATGCTGTACACAACTGCCCAACGACATTATTTACAGACAAATGCCAGCAGGCATGATTGAATTTCAAACAAACGTTACAGTTCATAACTCATAGCAATTTGGAAGAACAGGAGATCAGTGCAGAGGGAACATGGCTGACAGCAAACCACTTGACAGAAGCTAACAAAGCTGTGGGGAAGGGGTGGGCAATCAAAAAGGAAGGAATGTAGAACATTCTGTTACAGATTACAAGGAGGAGGGCCTTCTCTGTTGTGGCACCCCGGCTGTGGAACGAGCTCCCGAAGGAGGTTCTCCAGGCACCTGCACTATACTCTTATAGATGCCAGGTAAAGACCTTTTTATTCTCTCAGCACTTTAACAGACTATAAACTTAATTTTAACTTTGCAGTTTTAAATTTGTATTTTAAATTTATATTTCTGCACTGCTGCTGATTTTATCCTGGTTCTGTATTTTATATCATGCTTTTATACCGTTTGTTTTATACTTTGAATGATTTTAATTTTTGTGAACTGTCCAGAGAGCTTCAGCTATTGGGTGGTCTAAGAATAAAATAAATAAATAAATAAATAAATAAGCCATTCTCCCCTCCAAACGTGTTTCCCTGGAGGTCGAAAACACCACTGCCCCACATGATCTCCAGCGCAAACTTTCAGACATGCAGTTCACCCACAAAATGTTTCCATTTCAAAACATGAAACAGAGCTTCCACATTTACCCCTGGCCTCCATTCAATGGAAATTGAATCACCGCACATGATAAAGCTTTCAAGCATGTACGCCCACCTTGACTGTAATTAAGGAACTAGCCAGAGGTCAAGAAAACAGCAACCAAAAGGCACCCATTACCCTCTCAAGTGGTAAGGAGAATTGTACCAAAACATCATGTGAACATGCGTGATAAAGTGAATAGCAGAAGGTGTGATAAACGGTTCATCATAGTGCATGGTAAAATGTATGATAAAATAGTAAACCCTGGAAAATGAAGACAGGGAAGAAATATTCTGTGGTGTGGAATTATTATTAATTATTATTATTATTATTATTATTATTATTATTATTATTATTATTATATTTATTTGTATCCTGCCTTTTGCCCAATACTGGGCCTCAAGGCGGCCTTACAAAGTTTAAAACATACATTGTAAAACCTAGGAAAAGAAATGTACAAAAAAATAAAAAAATAATATATATATATATATATATATATATATATATATATATATATTAAAATATAAATGTTTACACAACAAAATTATAAGTCATTAACATAAATGGAGGGGCAGACTATTCTCCAAAGGCCTGCTGGAACAAACAAGTTTTAGCTTGCTTCCGAAAGCCCATCAAGGAGGGAGCCAGCCTAGCTTCCCTGGGAAGAGAGTTCCAAATCACTGGAGCAGCCACCGAGAAGGCCCTCTCCCGTGCTCCCACCAAGTGATTTATTTATTTATTACATTTCTATACTGGAGCTCTCTGGGCGGTTCACAAAAATGGGAATGTACGAGAAGTTTGTTTCAGTTCAAACACTTGAACGTGCCCCACTCACAATCTTGAAAACAAACATGATCAAAGATGTCTGGAAAAGTTTGCCCATCCTTGATTTTGGGATCACGTTCGCAGAATGGATCCTTTTTGAAAACGAGCATTTTAAAATGTACATTTTCCCCAAAAGGATGCATTTCCATGCCTTAATCAATGAAGAAAAGTGCATATTTGGGCCACTTTTAAAAGTGCCCCAAATGCGTATGTTAAAAAAAATGCACATTTTTCCTGATAAACAATGAACACTTCTGTTAAAAACAAAACAAGACCACCCTCACATTGGGGAACAAGAATAAAGCAAACCAAGCATTGAGGCAAGAACTCCTATGAGCTCAAACATCCCTCATTCGCTCATCACTGTGTGGAATGTCTCTTATAAGAATAGGCCCAAAAATTCCTTTAGTATTAAGGCTGCAATCTCTTACAGCAGAACCTGAGACTTCTTTACTCAGATGTGTGAGTCCCATGGAACTGAAAGCGACTTATTTCCAGTTAAGTAGGTACAGCAGGGGTGTTGAACTTCTCCCAACCTGAAGCCAAATGTTATTTTGGAGAAGTTCTTGGGGGCCACATGCCAGAGGTGGCCGAGGCCAAAGGCAAAAGGGGGCAGGGGCAGTATATACCAGCATATTTTACCTTAATGAACTTACTGTCAGTAAATAGGCCTTGGGAGAGGCATTTCAAGGTCAAGAAAGCACCAAACGATTGATGGTCAAGGGAAAAGGAGTGGATGCAGTGGAAAGGGGCTATCTGGGGGACCCCAGAGGGCCATATTGTGAGCTGGATTGGGACTTCAGGACTAAGGTTCTATACCACTGATATGGAATTGCAGCCATACACGCTGGGGCTATGCAAAGTTCCAGATTTGGCTTTGAAAGGTGCAGCACGGCGGCCATTTTTATGATGGATCTGATGGATCCACCATTTTAATGCAGAGCCCCAGGCCCCCATACAACCTACCACTCCCAGCATGCATTACCTGGGAGGGTTGTACCAACCAGGGCTCAGGAACAGAGGCTATTCAAGTTATTGTCACTGCCATTGCCTGCTTCCTTGGTGCATTCGCCTCCTCCCCGTGAGATCGCTGGCCAGCGATCTTGCAGGTAATGCATGCTGGGAGTGGTGGGTTATATGGGGGCCTGAGGCTCTGCGTTAAAATGGTGGATCCATCGGATCCGTCATAAAATGGCCGCCGTGCTTCAGTTTTCATAGCCGAATCTCAAACCGTGCACAACCCTAATACACTCTTACCCGGCAGCACATTTAATTTAACAAAGTACAGCTTGCTTTACCATCCTATTGGCTTTTATGAATTTGAAACACATGAGAATCCCATTCTCAATGCCTGACATCTCCAGCTGAAATAGATCTTAGGCAACAAGACTGTGCAGTTTCAGGATCATTGGATTGATGGGCTACAGTGCACTCCATCTAAGACAATTTTGTACATGTACATGTTTGAATAGCCAGGTCATGTAGTTGCTCACCTGAGAGCTTTCACATGCACACACACCCTTTACGTGACTTATCTGCGAGATAGAAGAGGTTCTGGACATTACCTGAATCTGTGGGCTTGTTGTAATTTCCTTGCCATCTTGAGAGTAATGGGTCTCAGTGTAGTCTTTGGAAAAAAGATCCCTGGAAGGAATACAATGAGTTGGTTATTCAAGTCAGAAATTAAGTTGGACCAGAGATAATCATATAATAAGCCGATTATATTTTACCAAGGAGATTGTTTGTGCATTTTTAGCAATGGAGTCGCATATCAAAGGAGAAGGGCAGGCATTTAAGACAATATGGGCCAATGCCTCTTCTGGTTAGCATGGGATGGTTGCCAATTGGACATAAACAGGGTGGGGGGGGGAGTGGAACATATATTGGAAGGCTAGTTATTTTGTGTAAGATCACACTTTGTCATAGAAAGGGAAATGTGTTCATTTTATCATATATTTCTATGCTGGCCTAATTTAATCAGCCACACGGCTCTCAAACTGGTTTACAGGAGAATCAATATAATTTAAAATAGCACAGATACTGCCAAAAAAAAAAAAGTGAAGTCAATATTAAAATGAAGTTTAAAAAAAAGTCCATTCCCACCCACCCCCAATCTTAAGTTAATTTTGTCACATTTTCTGATAATTATTCTTTTGTGACCCATATTTAATCATAATATTTGGTATAACTATTATGATATAAATATTGGTATAAAGATTATACCTGACCATAATATTTGGTCAGGTATAATCTTGCACGAAAGAGAAAATAATTCAAAAAAGCATGGCATTTACCCAAAGGTAGGGTGACCATGTGATACAGGAGCCCTGTCCTCCTTTTCATATGGTCACCCCACCCAAAGGAATTCCCCAATAAAATAAAACAAATAATGAAACAAGGAAGCAGATTGGACTAAAATCACCAACTTCTAAACCTAGCAAATGTGTAACCATGTTCTAAAGCCACTTAATGATTTCTCAGCAGAGGTAAGAGCTGAACCAACCATTTGCAGGTTTTCAGCACAGTAGCCACTAAGCTACACTACCTGTTACTACAGTGGAGCATGAATTCTTTTAATGAAAAGGGAATTGCCCTGTGAACCTCTGAGTCCCCTTTTAGCTGCAGCAGGGCAAATCGAGCTGTTTCAGCAGTTCATTTGTATGTCGGGAAATAATTTCAGGGTATGCCCACTGCCCAGGACTGAAAGAAATCTATTTAAAAAAGAATGTCAAACTCAAGCCTGGCCAGTCAGTAAAAAGGCAAAAAAAGAAAGAAAGAAAAACCTGTCCAGCTGGTTAGCTATTATGCCAATCCCGGACGAGTGGCCATTCTATTTTTCATTATCTTTATTAATATCTTGATTTACAGTTCCCGTTGAGCTGTAACTAACTCTTAGCAAAATTCAAATGCTCTGTTAGAAAAGGAGCGGGGAGGAGGAGGAAGAGGAAGAGAAAGAGTGGGATTGTTTTGGGGTGTCATTTAAACCAACAGTGCCTCCTCCAGGCTCTTGAGGGCTCGTGTCCCCCCTTCTATGTCCCCCAACCCTCAGCTAATGAATAGTTAATAAAATAATCATTAGCTATTATTTCTCCTCTTCCTCATCATTGCTATCACTTGCTTACTTGACAGGCAGAGAGCGAGCGAGCAAGGAAGCAGAGGCATCTACTGCTCCCCCTTCTCACCACCACCAATGTCTGGGACAGAGGGAGAGGCAGGTGAACAAGCAGGTTGCAAAGGTGAAGAGCAGAGCAAAACACTGCAGCTTTAACTGTTGTGATGAAGAGGGAATTTCACCAGGTTCTCCATATATACAAATGACACCTGCTGGAATTCCCTTTGCTATGCAACTGTGAAAGATTCAGGAGCCCTGTCCTCCTTTTCATATCGTCACCCTGACTGACATCACCTACTCCTATATGCTCACGCTCATAAACACAGACACAGACACAAAGATGCCTCCCCCATGCAGTGGGGGAGAAAATTAGAGCAATTAGCAATTAGACTTGAGAAAAGCCTCCCCATGGAGCCAATGGGAGGCTTTCCTCAAGTCTAATTGCTGTATAATGGGGCCACATTGTGTGGGTGGGGATCACAGCATGGGGAGGTGAAGGTTGACCCTTCTCTCCCCAGTTGTGAACCACCCCATATCACCCCCACCCATGTTACAATTAGACCTGGCTCCAATGGTTCCAATAGTTTGGGGGGGGGAGCAAGTAAGGCAAGGGGTTGCAGGCTGGTCAAGGAGACTGAAGACCACCATTGGTCTCCAGTTGTCCACCCTTGCACTAAAGGAAGAGAGAGGGTCACTCACTCCGTATTTTTATACAGGCATCTCCAACTCTCTTACAATGCCTAGTTTAGCCTTAATTCAGGCCTCTCCCAGTCAACGTAACAATAATGGTGAGAAAAAGGATATCACCACAAGATAACCACTATTACTTCCTCTCATTGCATTCTCTTAGTGAGAAATAGATAACTGCTTAGTTAACTTACCTATTTTTTTCTAGGTGTAGGACCACCTTCTCTCCATTCACTTCAATTTCATATTGCAGGAAATCTTCGTACTTGGCCTGTATTTGAAAGTGTTAGAAGTTTGGATGAGTAGCTGCTGATTTCATGTATTTTAAATGGCAAACAAAAGAAAATCAATTATATATTCCCCGTGACTCAATAACTGACAAAATGCTGCTGGATTAGAGATTTAAGGTGCAATCCTATGGATATTTAGACAGAAAGAAGTCCTAGAACTCCCAGGACTCAGCCACATAGGGGAAAGCAACCACTCTCCTTGGCCTAGGTGACAAAGGCCCATGCCAGCTGGCATCCCTGCTGTTATCTCCAACCTGAGATTGGAGATAACATTGGCTGTTCTGCTGCTGGCATGTACCAATAGGGAATCCCCATGGTTATTTCCATTCAGAGATAGCAGAGGGGATGCACTTCAAGGGAATTCCTCCAGGGGGCAGGGTTGTAGCCTAAGCTCACCTCCTGGAGGAACCCCAAGACTTGTGCAGGCTGGATTGGGTTTCCTCATCAACTGGGCTTTCTGCACCCCTGAATTAGAGAAATGAAATCAATAGATACTATTTTTGGAAACACAATGTCTCTCTTTCCAAAATTAAACCTGCTGCAGGGTCCAGCTTCAGTTCTGGTCACTTAGGAAAGAAACCTGCTTCATATCAGAAAGCACCAGAAACAGTCCAAGGGCCCCAATTCACCTCAGGCTTTCGGCTTCAGCTGAATCGGATGTGCATCTCTGGTACCAACTATCAAAAGTAACTCGGGTTGAGGAAAAAGCCATTTTTCTAACCTTTTGTTGAGGATTCTGGATTCCTTCTACATCTCTTTTGTGCAATGCATGGATTTTTTGGGGATACACAACTTCATAGTCCTTCACCCCAGATAGTTCCTTCGTTGAGCTCCCTTCATGTGGGGGGAAAAAGTTCATTTTATTATGTAATTCCACATCTTCCACATGCTACAACAGTTTATTTAATTGTCATTGGATTAGCAATCCATCATGGATTCCGTTTCTTATTGAAATGACATAAATATGCACACAATGGCCTTGCCTCCAGTCTATTTTGGTTGCTAAAGTAGTTGGTTGAATGGCCTTTGATAGCTGGTGGCTACTAACGCTTGCACACTCCCTCAGCGGAGGATGAAGGAAACAGTTCGGCAGTTTGAATAAAACCAGCAAAAAGGAACATGTCTAAGACTTAATAATTTTGTATACTATCTTGAGAGAAGGCTCCATTGAACAAAGTGAAAGTTACCTTTGACTAACCATAAACAGGATTATGCTGTAACTTTTGCAGCTAGCAAGCATGATGTACTCCAGAATGGGATGGTAGGAGAAAGGTGGGACTGTTCATTTTATAGAAACTGATACTGCACTAAAGACTAGGCCAGCCTGCTCCTCTCTGCTCAACTTGTGCCTAGGGTGGCCAGGTGTTCTATTTTACAGAGGACAGTCCTCTATTTGAAGTGCTGCCAGAGGAAAGCCCTCTGGTTGGACATGTCCTCTATTCAAATAGCAGCTGAGTCCAAGTCCAGTTTCAAGATAACCCATCATCAGAAGGGAACACAGTCCTTGAAGTTGCCCATCTTAACACCTGGACAGCAGGCTCAGCAGACACACGGATCAGATCCATGGAGTTTTGGTGGGGCTGTGAATCCATTCTGGGTTTTCTTCAGAACTAGCCAAAACTCCAAAAGAGCTATGCAAGGTGCTTAACCACATCTCCCCAATAGGTTCTGCATTTTGATAGCTCCTTTGGAATTCTGCCTGATTCTGACAAAAATTCAGAAAGGATTCACAGCCCCACCGACCTCCACTGGTTCACATGGTCAGTCTTCCCTTCTATGCTGAGATGCATTGCATTTCTAATTGAATTATAGCTATTATTTATGAATTTGCATCTAACATATGCATTAGCCAGTGCCGATTTTATGCAAATCACTTCCCTCTTTCCCCCTCTTTTTCAGTGATATGTACGAGACTATTCCAAGGCTCCAAGATCCAAGAGCTCTGCGCTGATTGGACCATGGGGGAGGGGGTTGGGGGCAGGTGGGATGCCTGAAGATGCCACATGATCAAACCAGGCCTAATTCAAATGCTGGGTTGCCTTCTTTGACAGGCCTGTGAGTTAGATTTCCCAGATCCCTTGACCTGTGTTATTTCCATTTTGATATTTTGCAGTTAGAAAGTGAGGCTAGACTTAAGTCAGTGGAGCTAATAAAAGGAATAATTTCCAGGATCTGACACAGAATGACCTACAGGAATTCCCTTTAGCTGCTCCAGAGTTATGGTAAATGTCATAGGCATGTGCTCCACTCTGATTAGAAGCGCAGAAGCAGGAGCGAATTGGCCTGCTCCGCCTTGCCCAGAGGCGGAGTAGAAGCGGACCTCGGACCCCTAGAAGCAAGGCGAAGAGAAGCGGCCATTTTCGGAGTGCTCCGGTTTCCGCGGTCCGCTTCTAACGCCATCTTGAAATATTTCGCCCATAGGATTGCATTGCGGAAAAGAAAGGGGGATAACTGTGTTGTTTTTGATGCTATCTTTCTGAAAATTCTTGTGCTTAGAGAGTCGTGGATGGGGGTCATTTTGAGCCTTCTCTCAGCTCTCTGCATGGTGCGGTTCGCGTGCTATATTTTTTTAAAAATAGGGTCAACAAACAGGGACAGCGCGGGTAAACCGGCGGTTTTTTTGGTTTTTTTTTTTTTTTTGAAGCGATGACAGGCACATTCAACTCCCAATCCTGATGAGAATTGATCACCTCATGAAGCATCCTCCAATCCCAGCGTTGGAGGGGGGACTAAGGCAGAGCCACCCTGAGAGCTTTCTGCTTTGTGTCTCTTTGTGGGTTGGCGTTCGTGGAGAGAGGAGTTAGTTATAGGTGATGCTGCTGTGTTTGGAGATAGATGAGGATTTAACTTGGCGCGCGTGTGTGTGTTTGTTTGCTTCTTTCTGACTTTTAGCTTAGTTTGCTCTGTGTTTTTCCCTTACTTTGATTTAATATAAACTTTATTTTTAAATTTTGGAGTGTGTGTTTGTTTGTTTGGTTGGTTGTCCCCCCCTCCCCTTTCTTAAAGCCTGACTGTGTTTCATCTTCCTTCTTCCTTCTATATACAAAAAAATAAAAAAAATACCAAAAAAAATATTATTCTCTATTTCTTCTCTCTGTTACTTGAACTGTGTGTGTGACTGTGTTATTGTGTGAGTGTGCTGTGTGCACTGTTTGTGAAGTGCAACAGCCACAGATTGAGCATTTCAAATCCTGTTTGGGCAAAGCACACACACTTCTTGTCCCATTTCCCTACACATAGTAATATTTCTTATACATATTATTATATTCTTATACATATTATTCTTATACATATTATTATTAGTATTAATATTTTATTCTTATACATATTATTAGTAGTATTAGTATATTCTTATAGATATCATTAGTAGTATTAGTATAATATCATCATGAGAAGAGGGAGCAGGCGCATGTCTGTGGCGGGACGTGCTGAAAGCAGCAAGGCTCAGGCTGGCACCAGTAAGCAGGCTGCCTCTCCTGCTGTGAAAATCAAACAGGCAACTCCTTGGCTGGCTGCTCCGCAACTAAAGCAGAAGAAGCAGCAGGCAGAGCCACTCTCTTCTGCAACTTGTGCCCGGCGTTCTCTTTTTGAGGGTGGGAATGGGAAAAGTGCCCCTTTGCAAGTGCTCCAAAAATCAGGGGATGATGGGATTGCCTTGAGTCTGGCCGTTCATGTGGACACATGGATAAGCTTTCATGGCGCCGAGTTTGAGGTTTCTAACATGCAAATTGACGGAGCTATCGAAAGGGGTGTGAATGGGGTGCCTGATTTTCAAAAATTCCCCAAAAATCAGGAGATGATGGGATTGCCTTGAAACTTGGCGTCCATGTGGACACATGGATAAGCTATCATGGTGCTGAGTTTGAGGTTTCTAACATGCAAATTGACGGAGCTATCGAAAGGGGTGTGAATTACGGTTATGGGTGGTGCGTTAGAGGTTAGAGCCTCGCCAAAAATCAGGGGATGATGGGATTGCCTTGAGTTTGGGCATCCATGTGGACACTTGGATAAGCTTTCATGGTGCCGAGTTTGAGGTTTTTAACGTGCAAATTGACGGAGCTATCAAAAGGGGTGTGAATGAGGTGCCCGATTTTCAAAAATTCCCCAGAAATCAGGGGATGATGGGATTCCCTTGAAACTTGGCATGCGTGTGTATACATCCATGAGGTGTCATGGTGCCAAACTTGAGGTTTCTAACTTTTACAGAAAAAAAGTTGTATACTTTTTTAGCTTTCAATGCAACCCTATGGGGGGAAACGGAGCTCCATAGTCATGTGCCATCTATTTTAACTGTGTGCCTTCTCCGTATTTTTTGCCCATTTTTTGTTCTTATATTAAACCCGTGAAGTGCTATTTTCTCTTACTGCAACAGTATTTAAGAACTACTTCTAGTTCTTACCTAGTTATGCACAATGATCCTCACAAACCATTGGGACAAACAATAAGTGCTCAACTTATGGGGAGGAAAGTAGAGGGGGGTTAATGAAGTCCACAATACATGTGTGGTGGAACCCGAAAGGGCGGGTCCCCGTGGTTCACTGAGTGGTGGTCACAGACTCTCAAGACACAGTTACTCTCACTTTAGAAGGTTTATTATGAGCAGCGCTGCAAGGTGACAGTCCCAGAAGACCTGAGGAACTGCCCAATAATTTCAGAAAAGGTTAACATATTTATAGGGTCAGTTCCCCTCAGATACAATGGCAGAACCTTCCCACCAATCATAATACAGCTCTGCAATACAATAACCAATGAGAAGCAAAGCATTCAGGCATGTACAGTGTAAGTACTTCTCTGACTCGAATACCATAAATGGGTATTGTAATAGTTACAGGAAATACATCTCCATCTGTTTCCTTATTTTGGTTAGCTTACCTTAAAAATATTTTACTCCACCCTCTATCTGTCTAACCGTCTATCTTGTAACATGGTTTCAGCATCAGCTTAATTGTGAAAGCAATTGCAGCCTTAAAAATATGTTTTAATTAAGCAGGAAGCCATGAACTTTATGATTTATAAAGCTAATGATTTATAGAGCCATTTTCCTATACCTGTGGGCATGGGTAAAAGAACCACCCAGCTTGATTTCCTCGACAACATGGCACCCTCCCATTTTAGGCAACTTAAGCCACCACTGTATCATCCCCCCCCCAATAAATTAGCAAGAGTGTTTGTTTCTTAGTTATTCATTTCATTTCTTATTTATTTTTGTATTTTATTAGTAATTTCTATCCAGCCTATGGAAACCTCCAAGATGGTTTATAGTGGACTAAGGATGTGTGAATTCTGTAAAATCCATTCCATATGCATTTCACAGATGGTCAGGTGCCTTTCATTCCATCATCCACTCATTGGCAGAATCCTTGTGTGTTTTTTAATTTCCTGAATTTGTGCAAATTTTTATTTGCACAAATTCATAGTTGCACAAATTCATACTTGTGAAAATGTGCAAATTGCCCCCCAAATGCACAAATCCCCCCACATGCAATTTTTTCCATGCCTTAGTTTATGGGTGAAATCCTCATTTTCTGTTGGTTTTCTTTAATTATTAGTTTGCATATTTTTCCATGAGTAAATTTGCATAAAATTCCGACAAGTAAAAAAAAAACAGTCTACAAGTCTGTAGATTGTGTGTGATTCAGGAAAAGCCGGTCCACTATGGAATCCATGGGTTGGATTCATAGAAATCTGAACTCATGTGATTCTATTGCAGATTCCTCCAACATCACTATAGTAAATTAAAAAGGCAATTTGCAATAAAATCACAAGCAAAATTGTGTCCCAACCTAAACCCTGGCCAATGTAATTGCATCTACTAAAGTTTCTGAACATTCTTCAAAGGCAGCCCTACATAGAGTGAATTGCAGTAATCAAATCTGGATGTGACCAAAGCATATGTAACTGTAGCCAGATCTGGTTCACACAAGAAAGGGCACAGCTGGCACGCAAGCCAAAACTGGGCAAAGGCCCTCCTAGCCACTGACACTTCCTGAGCATTCAGAAAAAAGCCAGATGAAAATGCAGCTTCAGACTATGAACCTGGCCTTACAAGGGGATTGCAGCCCCATCCTGAATAAACTGTGGGCATGTCGACACCATGCCTATATCCTGGGGTGGTCTCCAGGTTGTCCTTGTGCATCCATATGATGCACAGGGGATCCTGGGGGCAACCTGGGCGACCAGAGACTTTTCCTGGGATATCTGGGACTGCAGATTTCCTGATATTTCCATGGTCCTGGGACCATCCTGAGGAGTGTGGGTGGTGTGGCCACTGTTCCTGGGTCATCCCCTCTTCCCCACGAGTAGTGGAGTTCTGGAAACAGGCATAGAGCTGTGTGAGGGCAGTCCGTGCCCATCGGGGGGTGGGGAGCACTTGCAGGCTTTGTTTGTTTTAATCTTAACTTTGTGGTGGAGCACAGTTGCACTCTGTCTTAGGCCTTAGCTAGACCTAAGGATTATCCCAGGTAAATGGAGGGGTCATCCCTGCCTGCTCCCAGGATCCCCTGTGTGGCATTTGGATCCTGGGACAATCCCTGGATATAGGTCTGGTCTAGCCATGGCCTCGGTTTCAGGGGGGTGGGAATAGCAGCCATGACATCCCTCACATGGCTGTCAAGATGCTGGGAGAGAATTGCGGAAGCAGGTAAGTCCACAATCCTCTCCCCTCACTCCCTCTACACCTTTAGGTGTAAACGTGCCCTGTATTCCAGGGCCAACCCAACACATTTTGCTGCCTGAAGCAAAGGATAAAATGGTGCCCCTCCATTCCCCCTACAGAAGTTGTCCAGAGTGATCTCTGAATCTGATTTCAACAGCAGTGATGGTACAGCATCTTCCACACCTGAGGACAACAAGCTAGTTTAGGGAGTGCAGGGTGGACTGTGCAGCACCCATCCCTCTGTCTTCCAACACCTCACTCTGCCCAATGGCAGGGCTGACTCTACTCCCAGATTAGTTTTGGTGAACAACTGAACCTCTGTCTTGACTGAATTAATTCTCATTTCATTTGCTCACATCCTAGGTGACTGGGTCAGGAAAGGGGGAATCTCTGTCTCCTGCTTTGTTAACAGCTGGCCTCAGTAGATTGAGCTACAGATGAGTAAAGATTGGTGTATAAAGGAAGTAAACTAAGTGGGGAGATGAGTTGCTGAGAGAGGGGATTATGAATCACCCTCATATTGTAAAGCAGTGTTGTGTGCACAATGTGCTTTGTAATCTTTTCAGTTTAGTTCACCCTCTCGACAATCCTCTTCTGAGGCCAAGTGCATGTTGGGACTGAAATGCCCACCCACACACATGGACCAGAATAGAATAGAATCCACAGCAAAAGTGAAGATGCTATATGAATTGAAATTCCTTCCGTTGAATCTGTTTTGCTTTCAGCTGGGGACATGTGGACAAACTCACCCATACCTGACTTGTGGGGGGGGGGACACTCACAACTGCTGTTGCCCACTCATCAACCACGTGAGCCTCTTTTGAGGCTCGGCTTGGCCCAGTGACTATTTGACCGCCACCAGCTCTCGCGCCGAAATTGCATTCTGACCCCCTGCATCAATGGTGGCCACGAGTGATGCAACCAGGAGGATGGAGAGTACATAGTTTTGGTGTGAGGGCAAGCAGCGTCCAAGCTCTTTAGTGGCCTTGCAAACACTCGAGTGGGGTCCTCATCAAGAGCCAGTCAGGCACCTATGACATCCCTAGCTAAGCACACTAGTGTCCCAACACCAGGAGAAGCCAATCATGCAGCTTTATAAGGTGGCATTGCCCTGTCACCATCCTCTCCAGAGAAGGGCGGACCTATCATGAGGCAAGTGAAGCAGCTGCCTCAGGTGGCAAATGCATGGAGGCAGCAGCAACATGTTGGAAGAAGGAACTGTGTGCCATGCATCCTCCCTTCAACCCCTAAGCTAGCCTGTATCCTTCAGGTGTGGGGGGGATTACTGCTCCATGGTCAGTGTTGAAGGAAGATTCAACTATCATGCCAGCTGGCTTTTCGGGACATGAGCTGGGATGTCCTTCACCTCAAGCAAAAAAAAAAAAGAGAGCGAGCGAGAGTCTTGGGTCAGTCCTGTCTCCAGATCCAGTGTGGCAACCCACCCATCTTAACCCACCTATTGGGGTCATCGCCACTAACTGGAACTTGTGGGGGGGTCATTGTTTTTCATTTACTGCACACAACTATCTTACAATGTGCTGATTTGGCTAAACAGCTCCTTAAAAGCCAACATAACATCATGGTTAGCGTGCTGGATTAGAACTGAGGAGACCCAACTTCTAGCCTCCACTCTGCCATGAAGCTCACTGGGTGAATTTGGGCCAGTCGCTGACTCTCAGCTTAGCTTATCCCCACAGGGCTGTTGTAAGGATGACATGGAGAGGAAGAGGGGTATGATGGGAGTTGTAGTCTGACAGATCTGGGAGGTGACAGACTGGGAAAAGCTGTCTTACCGGAAAGAGCCATTTGAGCTCACAGGAAAAAGGTGGCATTTTCCCCAAACACTATTGCTTTGGCCTCTCTTTGAGCTCTGAACTGGCACTCTGCTCCCCTGCCACCGGCCATCTACGTAGGGCAACCAGTTTGGGAGGAGAAGCTGTTTACAGGAGACAGTCTTAAGTGTTCTTTTGAATGCCAAAGATCCCCACAACTTGGTCAACATGAAGCAAGAATAGGCATGGGAAACCTGGAAGGTTTGAGCTCACGGAAACTCTCTGAACTTTGCTTTGAAGCTCAGTTTGGCTCACTCCCATTTTTAACTTGTGCCAAGTTTTTTTAAAATTTATTTATTTATTTATTTATTTATTGCATTTTTAAACTGCCCAATAGCTGAAGCTCCCTGGGCAGTTCACAAAAATTAAAACCATTCAAAGTATAAATCAAACAGTATAAAAACATGATATAAAATACAATATAAAAGCACAACCAGGATAAAAAAAATTAGTTTGTTTGAATGATAAAAGTGTGCATCTTGAATGGGGAAGGTGCGCATTTCCGTACACATTTTCAAAAGTGCACATTTCCTTCTCTCCGTTGACTACCACGTAAAAACTGTGTGCGTTTTTAATTTAAAACAAAACATTTCAAAGTCTGCATTTTTGGAAGAGCATTTTCTGAATGCTTATTGCAATTTTGGTTAACTGCAAATATTTTTCACGTTTGGGGATGCAAATGGGGCAAGCATGGATTATTTGAATACTGAAACAAAATCCTCATACGTCTCTAAACAATAACAGCAACTATATTTACACTGGCAAAATTCACATGCAAACTATTATCGGTCAGGCAGTCTATTTTATTGTAGAGAAGCACAGGTTCTTGGGGGGGGAACTTCAAGAAGAAGAAGGAGGAGGAGGAGGAGGAGGAGGAGGAGGAGGAGGAGAAGGAGGAGGAGGAGGAGGAGAAGAAGGAGGAGGAGGAGGAGGAGGAGGAGGAGAAGGAGGAGGAGGAGAAGTAGAAGGAGGAGGAGGAGGAGGAGGAGGAGGAGAAGAAGGAGGAGGAGGAGGAGGAGGAGGAGGATACAAGAAAAGGAGAGAGAAAAGACAGCAAGCCAACCAGGCTTTTAGATCCTTTGCTCTAATCGTTTTAGCAGCCACAGTGAATAAAGCCATTCGATTGGTTACATTAGGATCCATAGCTATACATAGTGTACACATTTGTTCAACCAAATAATTGATCTCACAACTAAGCATCAGGTCCTCTGGTTTAAGAGAAATCAGACATTTTGTGGAGGTTTTGTTTGTTTGTTTGTTTCTTCGGGAGGTAGCAGTGGCTGCTTTTGTTTTTAATTCATAATTGTTGCTTTGCCAAGGATTTTTTTTTTAAGTTCATTTCTTTTGGTAGGTCGTGAGTGAACATGCCTGACACAGGTAAGAGTTCGTCCATTCATTTAGTACTCCAGGAACCACCTGTATGTTTACAACACCCTAGACATAACACCAGCCTAAGGCTATGAAACGTTAGTAGTAGTGACTAATTTTCTGCCAGTCCCTCTCACTGCACAAGGATATGAAGAGATCTTACACTCCTGCTTGAATAACAGCAAACAAATGAAGGAGTAAATGAGGGTGCATTGCTACTCAGTACATAGGAATGCCAGATAGCTATGCCACAACACACACCCATTGCTGAGTGTGTGGATCTTTTTGTAGTAAGTAGTAATGGGTCAAAATGTACCTGGTGTGCAGTTTTGGGGTGTCAAACTTTAAGAAGGACAAACTGAAACGGGTTCAGAAGAAGCCAAGGAAGATGGACAGAGGAATGGGAAACAAGTCCTACAAGGAATAGCTGAAAGGACTCTGTATGTTTAGCCTAGAGAAGAGAAAACTGAGGAGCATGATAATGCTCTTGAAATAAATACCTAAAGGGCTGTCACATAGATGAGAGCAAATTTTCTCTGCTCCCCCCGAGAGAACAGGTATAAATGGGCTGAAATTACAGGATGGTAGATTTTGATTGAACACTAGAAGAAACTTCAAAATGGTAAAATAACTTCAAGAAATGGAGCCAATCATCTAGGACAGTGGTCTTCAACTGTTCCAGGCACCACGGATTCCCAACTTGCAACATGGGAACCACTTTCACAATTGCCCAGCATGGCAGCAACAGCTTTTATGTGACACATCTGGATTGATCTTGAGACCCACATTTGGGGTACGACCACTGATCTAGGATGGGGGCAGGGGAAGTTTTTCTCTTGCTGGAGTTTTTCAAGAAGAGGATCTAGACAGCCATCTGTGGGGATGCTCCACTAAGTGTATCAAGCAGGGAGTTGAACTAGATGGCCTACAAGAACCCATCCAAGTCTATGATGCTATGGTGGGTTCTGTTTTCATGGTACCCATTGTTTCACAGCTGATGATAGCTATATGTTTCTAACAGCTCTCTAGATATCTATTAGGGATGTGCTCCGCTTCTCTTCAGTTCAGAGAAGCAGGAGCAAGGCGGCCTAATTAGCCTCCGGAAAAGGCGGAGGCGAAGAGAGTCAGGGGGGCTGTGGATCAAGGCGAAGAGGATCGCCTCAATCCGGAGCTTTGCCTGCAGGTAAGCGGGGGGGAGGGGGACTCATCTGGCGCTGCCGGCAGCGCCATCCATGCGGAGGTGGTGGCGGCGGCGCCAGGTAAGGGAGCAGGGAGGAGGGATGCTTACCTGCCTCCATCGCCGGCTTCAATTGAGGCCCCGGTTGAAGGTGGAAGTGAAGGCCGAGGCCTCTTCTGGCTTCAACCGGGGCCTCAATTGAAGCCCGTGACGGATGCAGGTAAGGGGGCGGGGGGGCTTATCTTGCGCCGCCACCGCTGCCACCATCCATGTAGCGATTGCGGCGAATCCGGATCTCGCTCCGCGGAGCGGAGAGGGAGACGGGCGGAGCAGCACGAAGAGGATCGGGCCCGATCCGAATTTTCCAGATTAGGCCACGAAGCAGATTGGGGGGTCCGTGCACACCCCTAATGTCTATGCTACATATCAACGCAATCCATTGTAGAAATGAGTTAAAGTGTGCCTTGTGGTTTCCTCCAAAACTTTGTTGATGATGCTTGTAACACCTAACTTCTCACATCAAGGAGGGGGAGGTGTATTTTAAAAGCCTTTTTTGTTCAGAAATTTAGAATCATAAATGGGATGTGCAACAAATTGTTGCAGTGTGTTTTCATCCCACCAAAGGAGTGTTCCTGTGCAGGGTTCCCACCAGTTTGCCATGCCCACTTTCAGGATATTAAACTATGGAATTCATTACCACAAAATGTAGTGATGGCCACCAATGTTTTTTAAATAGTTGCTTTGCTACTGAAAATATTGCTAATCATGAGGTCCCAAAAAGAGCAGGTGTTAGTCAACTAAGGACATGTTGCTACATTGACTTCAGAAGGATCCGGTCATCAAATCGACCACTCTGAAGAGCAGTTCAAAATGCTCCTTAGCAGCTCTTCCGTTGACATCATGTTCTATAGAAGTGGCTGGAAAAGCATGGATTGGAACCAGTGGTTGTGAATGGCCACTCCTGTCCCTTAATGGCAAATTGAGTGCTCAGGGCAATAATTATTTTATTTTATTTATGCCAAACAACGTTTTTAGGTCACCTTCAAAGATGAGTGTTATAGTGGTTAGAATGTTGGACTGGGACACAAGAGACCCATGTTCTTGTCTATAGCCAGCCGTCCAGCTCGCTGGGTCACTTTGGTCCAATGAGGCTGGTTAGGCTGAGAGTCTAATCGTGTGTGAGGCTAGTTAGACTCTCAGCTTAACCAGCCTCGCAGGGGTGTTGTGATGATAAAAGGGAGAGAATGCTGCCTTGAGCTCCTTGGAGGAAAAGTGAGGCATAAATGTAACAAATAAACGAATAAATGAACAGAATAAATAAATAAATAAATAAAAGCAGAGGAGGAGGAGGAGGAGGAGGAGGAGGAGGATTCCAATATAACCAAGGGGGATGAGCAACCAATTCTATTTGGCTTTATTCCAGCTCCTATGAAATGAGCAAGTGGGTGCATTTTTATGTACTTTTTCCCCTCTGTGTGGGTGTGCAGAGCCTATTTTGGGTATGCCAGCCTGAAAATAAATTATTCAACAGCAACCTGGGGAACAGAACATGCCAACAGCTAATGCAGGAGAGGATTTGCAGAACGCAGGGCACGGCCATTTCACCAAGCGCTATTTAAGGGCATGTGGAAAGTGAGCACCCCTGCATCCTTCAAAAGAGCAATCTTCGCTGTGTGCTGCAGCCACAGCTCACAGTGGAGGCAGTAGTAGATGATCCATGATGCTTCCCCCATCCCTCTACCCAGTTACATGCATCACACACAATACGTGATTCAATGGTATGGGTTCGTTTCCTGGGCCCGCCTCACACAAATGGTTGTTGCTGTTGTTGTTTTGGGGGTGGGGGGGGGAATCTTTCCTGCCCACATCTACATTTGCTATTAAAGATGTCAGAGAAATCTGCAAAGGGTTCAGATCAGTTCAGATTTCTATGTATCCAACCTGCAGGAGAGTGCCATCTTCTGAGTCATGCAGATTTGGGGATGTGGGGAGAGAATTGAATGAATTTGCACTCGCATTAATGCAAAGCAGTGCTAATGTGCACACATGGGCATGAATGCATGTGGAATGAAATTCTTGTAGATCTCTTAATCATTTTTTTTTTTTTTTTTTGAAAATCCAATTCTGGCAACGAGTGGATGACGAAATGAAAGTTGCCTGACAGTGTGAAACACAGTTGTCATGTTTTAACAACATCCACACATTCCTACATGCACCAACTGGCACCTGTTGTGAATAGCTCAAGAGGATGGACGATTCCAATCAGGACAGGAGCAAGGGCCCTGAAGCCCCCCTCCCCAGGTCCAGATCTGGCTATGCACACACACACACTATGCTAGCTATAGTAGTCGTCGTCGTAGTAGTAGTAAATGAGTATGCCAGAAGGGGAAACTGACTGATCACAGCCAGTTTGGCCCTGGATGCTGCATTAAGCAGCGAGTTTTGGGTTTCTCAAAACCAGATTTCTAAAAGCAAGCTCTCTTTCTGCATCAACACCGTAGCTTATCTTTATTTTACATCCTTGAATGTTACTCCCTTCTGAGCAACGAAGGGAGGAAGTACAGTCAAAAGAAGCAGAACAGGTGGCAAGCTATACTTTTTTTCATATACAGACCACTGATAACCCCCTGCATTTTAAAATGACACATCTACAGAAATTAGGGATGGGCAAACTTGCCTGTGCGGGACTTGTCAGGCGCTCAACCTGCTGCTGCTACCATAGGCAAGGCCATGCGATCCTCTGCTGACTGCTCAAAAAGCACATGAGGCCTCAGCCATTGCCAAAATTGTGCATGTCCCCCTTCCATGCTAATGGCAGCCACCATTGGCACGAAAGGGGGGAAGCTTAGAAACAATATAATTTAATTTAAAATTTAAAATTAAGATGGCTATACTTTGAATAGAATCCAGATTGGATCCAGATTTGGGCATGTTAAGAGCGGATCCATTGAAATCAATGGGACAAGTTTGTCAGGAAAACCTTAATTCCCACTGAATGCAATGGGTCTACTCTAAGCATGTCTACATCTGGATTTAAGTCAATGTGCTTAGGGTTACAGATTAGTTGTATCATAAAAAGGGCCCATGACAAATGACTGTTAATTTAAAAGTACGTGTGTTTTAACCTCCTCTGCTAGCAGACACCTGACGACTTTGCACTGAGAAAAGTAACTAGTGTCACAATTACTCAGATGCGATTAGAGAAGTGTCTTATGCAACAACAACAACAACAACTTGTATAAATATTATACATGCTTATCCTGATGGCCGATATATTTTATCTTGATGATTTATATATTTGATCTATTCTTTTCAACTAAAAAAAGCTGAATACAATTTCCCTCACTGTTAAAATCCTGCTTCCATGCGATCTCTTTCTGAAAGCTACCCTTCTCTCTCAAACTTTTAACTCCCTTAGACCCAAATCATTTCAACCTGACATTCTCAAAACTTTCAACCAGACCTTCTCAAGATCTATTTCAAGCATCTGAAAATAGAAAATCCCACGAAAAGCATTCATTCATTCAGTGAAATTAACACGCTCTTGGATGGTTTTCTCTTAGTGCGTATGAAGAAACTGACATTGGGCATGTAGTCGTTAATCATTAAAAGGCTTACAAAAGCTATAGAAACTAATCAGGTGCTGCAATACTTCAGGCACTACTAAGTTTTGCTTTCATAAAAAAGCCCCAAAAAGAAAGAAATAACAACACCTTACCTTGATGCTGAACAAGTACCAAACTTGTTGTAAGAAAGAGAGCTTTGATCATTTTGGGTAGGGGGTTGATGAGGGCGACAGAGCAGCCCTTTGATTTCAGGAATGTCCAGGCCAACCTGAAGCCGGCTTCCCTTCGACTGCAAGAAGCGAGGAATGAGTCTTTCAGCTTTATTCTTGTTCCTACATGAGGAAGTGTTTACCAAAGGTGTTGCACAACTTCCAAGTTGCAACAGTGCCACTCCAGGGCAGAATCTAGAGTGAATGTCACTCCCCTGATATATGGGTGGCTTCTTTCAATGCATGTCCCAAAATGAAGGCCCGAAGGGTGGGCTTCATTACATGGGTTTGCGGTTATGTTTAGCCTGGATGCTAATAAAAGTAAGCCTTTTGTCTTCTTTTTTCCCTCTTCCCTTCCCCCTTCCAACGCCCCAGCAGAAGGGGCTTTTAAATAGGGTGACCATATGAAAAGGAGGACAGGGCTCCTGTATCTTTAACAGTTGTATTGAAAAGGGGATTTCAGCAGGTGTCATTTGTATATATGGGGAACATGGTGAAATATCCCCTTTATCACAATGGTTAAAGCTGCAGGTGCCCTGCCCTCTTTTAAATCTTGTCACTCAAGTATAGCTCCTGCAGCTTTAACTGTTGTGATGAAGAGGAAATTTCCCCAGGTTCCCCATATATACAAATGACCCCTGCTGAAATTCCCTTTTCTATGCAACTGTTAAAGATACAGGAGCCCTGTCCTCCTTTTCACATGGTCACCCTATTTTAAAGAAAGGAGGAAACAGGGGAGAGGTCCTATTCCAACAAAATTCTGACATCATGGGTAACCATATGAATAGGAGGACAGGGCTTCTGCATCTTTAACAGCTCTATTGAAAAGGGAATTTCAGCAGGTGTTATTTGCATGCACGCAGCACCTGGTGAAATTCCCTCTTCATCACACAGTTAAAGCTGCAGGAGCCCTGCCTTCTTGACTAGATACAAAAGAGGGCAGCACTCCTGCAGCTTTAACTGATGTGATGATGAGAATTTCACCAGGTACTGCATCCATACAAATAACACTGCAATTCCCTTTTCAATGCAACGCTTAAAGATACAGGAGCCCTGTGTTCCTTTTCATATGGCCACTCTACATTATTTCTTGAAGGTATATCTCACCTTTCTGCGAAAACTGGACACTCAACTGAAGCAGGCTTTGGAATACTTTCAACATGGCTAGGATCCGGCCTGGTTCTGTTTTAAGCTTGTGTCGAGGACTGACTTTCAATAGGTCAAAGCGAGGGAGCCGCTCTGCTACGTACAAAACCCTTAGCCAGAATCAGGTTGACTATGAATGATTTCGCACTGGGCTCCCCATGAACATGTGGTGCGCTACGGGTGAGAGGAAGCCCCCTTCCGGTTGCGCTCTGCTCCCAAGATGGACAGCAGAAGCGAATGTTGAAGAGCTTTGTTGCACTTTACAGTGTCACTGTGGCATGGATTAAAGGCTAGATGAATGCGACAAAGGCTCCTGTGCACCCCCTCCACCCCTGCCCACTAAAAAGCTTATGCCGTAATAAATCTTCTCATCTTTATTAGGGACGACAAAGACTTTGTTGTGGTTGTTTCTGGCTGCAACAGTTTGACACAGCTTCCCCACAGAAATTTCTCATTTATTCGTTGTGAGTGTGAGTTTCAGTTTCGGTCTATGTCTTTGATAGTTCTGAAAGGGGAAATTTTTGAGCAATAAGCTTAAGACTCATCTTACAGCACGCTGAATCATTTTGACTGCCTCAAGATGGCGCGTGTGCGCACACACACACACACACACACACACACACACCATACCCCCGAACAGCTTCAGGGGCAGCTTCACAATTAAGGTAGGTGTGAAAGAATGAACAGTGTCCACCTCCGAACAAAGGTGAGGTGAACAAAATCTTTGAGAAATAAAAGAAGAAGAAAGAAACAGATGACGATCTGGATTTTCTGCTACTTTATATTAGGTCTGTAAGCTGGAATCGGTTTAAATGTGGTTGTTTTGTTCTAGGAACTTAAATGTAGTATAGATTTCATTAAAGAAAAGAAATTAACAATGATCTTTTGCTCTAAAAATAGGTATTCACATTTGGCACCAATCCTGTGCACACTCTTTGGGAAGGAAATGTTATTGAAATAAGGGAGCGGGCACTTCTGATTAAACAGGCATGGGATAGCAAATGTATTGTTCACTGAATTGCTTTAGGGTTTGTTAACAAGTTATTTATTTTGCAAACGTAATAAATTAATCATTATACAGTTTACAATTAATCTGCTGGTTGCCCTACTTTATATGGATGCTTAAAGGTAGAGTTCAGGATGGCTTATCTTCGCTGTTTCTGCAGAATTAGGAACACAGGAAGCTGTCTTATACTGAGTCAGGCCATTGGTCCGTCTAGCCTAGTACTGTCAACACTGACTGGCAGCAGAGAGCTCTATCACACCAGCATTATACTGTGCAATCACTGTGAATTGCATGCAAAGGACTCTGATGTTTTCTACCTTATATTCTGCTGTTACGGTGAAGTACTCTGATGTATCCTGCTTTGATTGCACTCCCCCCACCCCAAAAAAAATAGCGACGTATTTTGGACCACGGAAAGTGCGATCTTTTTGTTGTTCTCTGAGCGTCCACTGGGGGCACAGAAGGATGACGAGGAGCAGAGTTGCCCGGCCACCTCTCTCGGCAACCCCCAAGCAAGCACCATGGAGCCCGGAGCAGGCCCAGCCCTCCCGGGGCACATGCTGGGGCAGGAAGATGAGGCGCAGAGCCACCTGACTGCCTCAGCAGCCCCCAAGCGAGCGCCACAGAGCCCGGCCCAGCCCTCCTGGGGCATGCACCAGAGCAGGGTGGAGGTGGATGTATAATGTTGGTGTGATGGAGCTAACAACAACGACAATGACAGCTTTCATACACTATGGGATAATTCGAGGGAAATGGGTAGGTGTGATGAAGCTCAGTGGCTCTCCAGTTTCAGGCCAGATTCTTTCCTCGTCCTACCTGGAGAAGCCAGGGATCAAACCTGGACCTTCTGTATAAAAAGAGAGTGTTTTTTACCATATAGGGTGACCATATGAAAAGGAGGACAGGGCTCCTGTATCTTTAACTGTTGTATAGAAAAGGGAATTTCAGCAGGTGTCATTTAAATGCATGCAGCACTCTTCATCACAACAGTTAAAGCTGCAGGAGCCCTGCCCTCTTGACCAGATACAAAAGGGGGCAGGGCTCCTGCAGCTTTAACTGTTGTGATGAAGAGGGATCCTCACCAGGTGCTGCATGCATACAAATGACACCTGCTGAAATTCCCTTTTCTATACCACAGTTAAAAAGCTCTCTGGGCGGTTCACAAAAACAGGAGCCCTGTCCTTTATTCCATATGGTCATCTTGTCTTATCACTGAGCTATGGCCCCTCCCTATGTGTTTTATATGTAGCCAACAAGCATGGAGGGAGATACAGAGTACAGGTACATTCTAGCTTGTCAACTGAAAATTGTTGATTTGAAATTAATTTGAATTTCTGATATATGATAAACAACAAATGTAGCTGCTGAAATACTGGTACTGCTCCATATGGCATTCCACTCAAAACAAAAGAAAAAAAACTAAAATGGATTTTACATGTTGTAAACATTAACATTCAGATCAACATTTTAATTTTATTTATTTATTTATTTATTACATTTCTAATTTGTCCAATAACTTTCTCTGGGCAGATTACAACCAGTTTTTAAAAAGCCATTTTAAAACACGGTTTAAAATATAAAACGCAATACAAAGCTTGAAAATAATAGAATACCATATAATGGAAAACAATAAATAGCTCAGGAATCAATAAACAGCTGAAGTAGCCTAGAACTAGCTCTCAAAAATGCCTAGGAGAACAGAAAGGTGTCAACAAAATAATAACCTAAGTGCCAGGTAAGCTTCTTTCAGGAGCTTATTCCACAATTGAGCTGCCACCACTAAGAAGCCCCTCTCTCTTGCAGTGAGCTGCCTAGCTTCCTTTGGCAAGTTACCCAGTGGAGGTCCTCTGACGATGACCTAAAGGTCGGAGCAGAAGGAATAGTGCATTTAGATACTGGATTTATTTATTTATTTATTTATTTTCAATTGCTTGAAAGTCTCTTGGCTTTGTTTTGTCTTGTCTGGAAACTACCTTCTAAACCAATGTATCATTATCAGTAGAAAACTGAAAGGTCTAAAACTTATGGCCATATAGCGAATGACAATTGGACATGCCATGCTGTTTTATTTAGTGGACATCTATCCTACTTTTCCACACACAGAGCACAAAATAAAAGCAATTGAAAAAAAATATGTTTCAAACATAATAATCACAGAATCCTACATGTTTAGAGTTGGATGGGATCTTAGAGGTCATTGAGACCAACCCCTGCTCAATGCAGGATCTAAGCAACAGGATGCAAGTATAGCACTCCTGACAGGTGACCAACCAGCCTCTGGTTAAATATTTCCAGCAAAGCCAACCACCTCCCAAGGCAGACTGTTACAACGTCACACTATACTTACTGTTAGGATATTTATCTGAACATTATCTAAAAATCAACTTTCTTGCAATTTCCACGCATTAGCTCTAATCCTGCCCTCTGGAGTGACAGAGAACATGACCGCCCTCCAGGTGTCTGAAAGCAGGTGTCATGACTTAATCTTCTCTCCTCCGGGCTAAACACACCCAGCTCTTTCAATTGTTCCTCAGAGAACTTGACTGCATCGCAACCTTCAGAAAAGTGGAACATCTACTAATCATATATTAGTAGAAGAGGTGTGGATCAGGACATTTCATATGGGAATGTGCAAAGATCAAACTCCTCAAGCATCTCCAGGCTAACTAAATGCTTGTCGAAACAATATGGATGTTTAAAGCACAAATCTAAACATGTGTTGTATTTATTTACAAGCAGAATATCTATCTATCTGCAAATGCAATGTGCATTAATAGGATCATAGAATTGTGGAGTTGCTAGTCCAACACTCTGCAATGTGCAGGAAAACCAATTAAAGCATCCATGAGAGGTGGCTGTCCAGTCTCTTTTTAAAAACCTGCAGAGATGGAGAGCCCACAATCTCTGTAGGAAGACTATTCCTCTGTTGTACAGCTTTTACCCTCAGGAATATTTTCCTTATATTTAATCAAAATCTAGGTAGCTATAACTCATACCCATTATTTTGGGTCCTAATTTCTGTGGCCATGGAGAATTGATCTTGACCATCTTCCCTGTGGCACTCTGAACACTGTTATCTTTCAGGCACCAGGCCAAGACTTTTCTCTTCTCCCAGGCATTTAACAGCATTTAACAACGCTAAGTTTGTTTTTTAATGGACGCCAGAACTGTTGTTTTTAAATGGGTACTGTTGTTTTTATACTGTTGTTTTTATGTTTTTGATGGTTTGAAATTTTGTATACTTTTTTTTACTGTTTACTGTTTTTAACTTTTGTAAACCACCCAGAGAGCTTTGGCTATGGGGTGGTATATAAATTTAACAAATAAATAAATAAGCAAACATGTCTCCCCTTAGTCTTCTTTTCTCCAGACTGAACATCCCAAGTTCCTTCAGCCTGTCCTCATAGAGCATGTCCTCAAATCCCTGTATCATTTTTGTTGCCCTCCTCTGAACCGGTTCTAATCTATTGATGTCCTTCTGGATATCCATTTGTCAGATTAGAAAATACACTCTGTCTTGGCTCTGGGACGTAATTGTGATTTAAAGTAGAACGCTCAGCAACAGCATTACAGATAGTGCAAGGAAATATTGCTATTTTATTGCAGGGACGAGGAGTGGAGCAGCAAAGAATACGGAAAATTCAAGTCCAAAATGGGTGGGGTCCAGATGTTCCATGATTGGATCTCTCAACATAAAACACACACACACATAAAGGCACAATCCTATGCATGATGTTCAGACAGAAAAAAAAGTCCTGTATCTCCCATCATTCCCCAGCCAGCATGGCTGGCAAAAAGATGTGTGCAGCAGGGAGGCAGGATTCGTTCTAGGTGCTGGTGGAAGGGATGTTCAAGCCTTTTCTCCTGCACCCTTTCCTCAATTGAAATTTCATTGCAAAACTGTTATCAGATGTGCTTAGAATGGCCAGGTGTTCTTTTTCTTTCCCTTTTACAGGGGGCTGTCCTCTGTTTTGAATCGCTCCTCTATTTGAAGGGCTGTTGAGTCCATCTAGTTTGAAGATAATGAAGCATCAGAAGGAAGAGCAGAAGGGCCTTGAAGCTGCCTGTCAACAGCACCTGGTCAGCAGACTGAGCAAGGTGCACAAATTACTTGTCCCACTCCTTCTCAATACAATGAGATGTACTGTACTTCTTCTAAATTTATAATAATTCTTCCTCAATTTGCCTCTATACATCTAAAGTGGCATATGCAAAATGTATATTCTTTTGTCCTTCTTGGCAATGCATGTCCACTTTTTTGGGTGGTTCACAAGTGGAGAAAAAAGTCAGGTGTCTGTATTGTACCTGTACGAACCTCCCTGAGCCTTTTGATCAGCTCCAAAAGGGCCACTTACTAAGGCCATTTGGGGGGGGTTTACCAGGGAGAGGGACTGTGGCGTTACACCCCACAAGTCAATTCCAAATGTATGTCTGCAGTTTGTAAGTCTGTGGTTTTTAGAATGTTGGCCTGAGTGGGCAGAGTTAGAATGTCTTGGGAGGGGGGAGGAGTGATATATATAAGGGAATGACTGAGGGGATTGGGAGTTCTTGTTCTTGTTCTTTTCAGGAAAGCTTTTCAGGGAGACTTATTAGGTACTCTTAGAGTCTGTAGTGCTCTCTGTGTTTATGGTACTTAAGTTCTGGGAAATTTGAGGGTCAGTGTAGTGAGTGGTGTCTTTAGAGTGTGATGTGCACGTAGTGGAAGTATATCAATCAATACTGAGAATAAAGAAAGTTCAAGAGTGATTGTGTGAGAAAAAGGAAAGCGTGAATGTGAGAGTGACAGGATTGTATGGAAGGTTTCAAAAAGGTTTTTAAATGTTGTTATTTGAAACAAAGCTTATGAACTTTTAAAAATAAATTTTGATTGTTTGTTTTAAAACTACCACAAAAATCCCACGTGTCTGTTTGGCGTTTATCATCTTAAGTTTACACATTTAACACCCACTCTGACAATCATTCACCTAAGCAGATATAACTCACAGCGCATTATTATATATATTAAAATCCATTCTCCATTTTAAACCCCTTTCTCCACATAGTTTGGAGGAAGGTGGGCTTTATCCCTTGCCTCAGGCGTATCAAGTGGTGGTGCTTGGCTTGAGCAGGGAGTAGCCTCGGCCGGGTCTGTTGTTCAGAGCCTGTGTCACCCCATAAGAAGTGGTGGCAGTCGGGAGGTCTGGTGTTCAGAGCCTGTGTCGTGGCAGGGACTTTTCCATGTTGGCCCCACAGTTGTGGAATTCCCTCCCTTGAGAACTCTGCTCTTGTGCCTTAAGGGACTTCTTTGTTATTCCACCAAACATTTCATTAGTCTTAGTGCTTGCCTCTATATATGTTTCTACTTAATATGATGCTGTTTTGGTTATGTTTTGTTCAACTGTTCTGTTTCTATAGGGTGACCATATGAAAAGGAGGACAGGGCTCCTGTATCTTTAACAGTTGTATTGAAAAGAGAATTTCAGCAAGTGTCATTTGTATATATGGGGAACCTGGTGAAATTTCCTCTTCATCACAACAGTTAAAGCTGAAGGTGCCCTGCCCTCTTTTGTATCTGGCCACTCTAGTATAGCTCCTTTCTAACATTTTTTATTGCAGGCAACCTCATGAGGAAGCCTTGCCCTAAAAGGCAGAGGAGAAAACAAGAATACCAATAATTGATTTTGGAAATTTCAGCTAGTCAAAACATGGCAGCTGGATGGTTAATGAGGACTGGACAATATAACATTATGCCAACTGTTAAAGACCTGAATGGCTTGGGGCCAAGTAATCTGGAGGAGTATCTCCTTCCAGACTTAGCTACCTGGATCTTAAAGTTGTCACCTGAGACCCTCCTCCATGCACTCCCATCAAATGAGGTGTGGAAGGTACTATTAGAGCATGAAACAATGGTCTATCTTGGTATAAGGCAACTTTGTACAAGATGAGTCTGGTCATTTAAAGATTTTCATCACACACCTAGGGAAGTATGAGAAATTCATTTCAGTTTGTTTTTATCAAGATTTTCCCAGTTTGCACCTTCCAGACCAAATACAGAGTGAGACATAGGCCTTAGCTAGACCTAAGGTTTATCCCAGGATCATCCCGGGGTCATCCCTGCCTGCTCCCTGGATCCCCTGTGTGTCATTTACATGAACAGGGATGACCCCGGGACGATCCCAGGATAAACCTTAGGTCTAGCTAAGGCTATAATTTGCAATCTATACATTTCTGAATTTGCACTGTGATTCTTGGACCAAAAAAAAAAAAATCCATTCTGTAGCATGTGTACATTTGAGTACTGTGCACAAATACACTTTAATTAATGGGGAAACAACGTGCATATTTCAGATACGCACAACTGATGCATACGCTTTGGAAAATATGCATGAAAATAAGCATGGCTTTTAATCTGTCAGGATTCCAAGCCTTTACAGCAAAATGTGATGCAACAGGGACTACCTGTGCAATCAACAAAGTCATTATTCAGTAAAACAAAAACAAAAACAAAAAAAATCTTCACCATATGTGAAGTCAAGGAGCTGTCCTCTAAACCTAATTAGCCAAACAAAGCAAGGCAGTTGCCTATCAACTAAATAGATGGTTTCTTGCCATGCACGACAGGCTTTTCCTGGACTCCACCGTCAGGGGAAGTCTTCTGGCATGCATCCAGACTGGCAGACCTCCTCCCACCAATGCTCAACTCCACCTGCTTAACCCTGCAGCAGACTCTGGGATCTGTCAATTCCAGTGCTCCCTCCCCCTTCGACAAGCGTGGGGGAGGAAGATGGTCTCTGAACCTGGGCCTCCAGTTGAATAAGCTCCTGGGAAGATTCCACCCTTACCCCTGGAAGGTAATTTCCTCCACTCTCTGTTTTGACTGGAGCTTCTTAGGGTGGGCAAACTCACCCATGCCTGCCTCATCAGGTACTCACCCATCACCACCAGTGTCTCTATTTTATGTTCACAAAAACAACCCTCTGAGGTAGGTTAGGCTGAGAGGCTGTGATTAGCCCAAAGCCACCCAGTGGGTTTCAATGGCAGAGTGGGGACCAGAACCCAGATCTCCTGACTCCCAGTCTAACACTTTAGCCACTATACCACACTGGCTCTCAATGCAATGGGAACAATTGCACAATTTCCAGACCCTCTGGAAATTGCACACTTCCCCCTGCGGCACTGGTGGTGACCATGAGGGCTTCATTTTTTAAAAGGCAAAGGTGTGAATTGCACAATTGCATGGGTGCAATTCTGCATGAAGGAATGGTTTTGTTAAAAACAAAACAAAAAACACAACCAATATACTCAGCACTGGAAGAAGCCTAGCGCCATCACAAAGATGTCAAAAATGCTCTCCCCTTAACCCCCTGATGCCCATGGACTCCTCCTGCACAGCTCTGTTCCTGTTTCCTGAGCCCTGCTACTTGTGGGGAAGAGGCAGGACCCTGGGAGGGAGAGCCACACTGCCCATGGAGCACAGGATGGTCCTGAGACAACAGGGAAAAAATGTGATAGAAGCAATCCCAGCTATCCTGGGAGAACTGACTGCTCATCCCCGGTTTACCCCAGGATCAGCTGTGCATCATTTGGACAAACAGGGACAACCTCGTGACCACCCTGGAATAAATGGTAGGTGTAGACAAACCCTCAGAATCTAAAACCAAACCAGAGAGTCTGGGCCTAATCTTGACACAATCTGATATGGACTCGAGTTGGATCAAGCTAGGACATGAAATTTGAAGAATTGCAGAGAGCTCAGCTTTTGCTGATCTTCACATCCCTACACACTCCTGATGCTTGGGAAATATCTCCTTCCATCCTGATGCTACAAATGGTCAAGTTGCTACAGGTGGCAGAGCTCATTGTTGGGGTTCTTCTGATATGGTGGGACCATGAGATTGGAGCAGCTTCATCTGTAACGAACAAAAGAACAAACAAAAAGCAACACGCCTGAATCACAAGTATGAGTCATATGTGCTTCTTCTGCTCCCGGTTTTGGCGTCATGTGCAATTAAGGAATTTTATTCAACTGTCCCTGCTGCATGTGATGCATGTGATGGCTCCACATTACAGCTGACCCATCAATCCATGCAGGAGATGTGAACGTTTCCCGTTGAAAGTTTCCCATTCGCAGCTTATGTCAAAGGCACAACGAAAGGTCATAACAGCTCTCCTTCTCCATCCACTGTCATGGTTTCTCATTGTAACATGCAAGCCCAAGAATGAAGGACGATGAATATAACTGAGTAGATCTGGTTTTGTGAATCAATGTGACATTTTGAAACTGGCCTTTGGGTTTTTGGGGACATCCACATTCCATGGGACTCCCAGCTCACCAATCCTTTAAGAGTGACATTCCTTTACCTCCCTGAGAAACATTTGTTTGTGACAATGCATAGAACTCAGAGTCACCGAATGAAGCAATGAGGATGGGGGAAATGAGGAGATGGTCTGTGGATACAAGGAGCAGGTATCTCTGTGGCTCAGACCAGTGATGACAGACCTGACTCCGACACCTTTAGAGATCCAGGGACTCTCACGTTAGTCTATAAACACAAGGCACATTCCTAGGCTGATGTAGCTTTTTTTACTGCAGTTCTTTCCTTTGTCCAAAGCTGAGTGCTGCTGCTGTACAGGTTAGGTGGCAAGTTGCTACCTGCTACTTAGCTCACCAGTTCATAATTGGCTGTGGACACACGGAACCTAATTATGGACACTGTAGATGTTTGATACAGCTGTCAAACTCAGTGCATCGAGCAGGGGTGTCAGAAGAATCCATCTGGAGTGGTGGAGCTCCCACCCAAAATCCACCAGCTGGCCAAGTTCGGTCAACACTGAGTCAGGCCAGCTGGTGGATTTGGGGTTGCACAATGGGGGTGCCTGTCCTCCTCCAACTTCCCACCACCACTGCTGTGCTTCTGCCACCAACAGTCTGCCTCCAGTCCCGAGAGCCCAACAACTTCACTTTCCGACACGTGGTGGCTCTCCAGGTTGGGGGCTGGTGGTGGCAGGGAGACAGGGATAGTTGAGTGTCAACTCCCCCCACACACACCATAAACCCCTCCGTAATCCCCATTTTCACAAGTTACCATGATGGCCATAATATGCACAAATTGTGTCCTAATTTGTGACTTAATTTGTGGAAATTGGTAAACAGACCCCTAGATCAGCTCACAAAGGCAAGCTGAGCCTGTGGGTGGGGGGAGGTTTCTATCCAATAGCTTTGGTATAGAAATGTAATAATAAATGAAAATAAATAATTTGCACCTTTGGAATTCTGAGTGGTTCTGCATGGATTCACTGCCCCATTGAGATAAGAGCAACCAGCCTCCACCGGGTAGAGTCACCCCCCATCTCTCTCTCTCTCTCTCTCTCTCACACACACACACACACACACACAGAGAGAGAGAGAGAGAGAGAGAGAGAGAGAGAGCGAGAGCGCACACATTCATATGCAAACAAAGAGAAAGATTCTCCACCTCTATGTAGCAATTGGGCTTGAAAAAAAGTTTTCTCATGGTAAAAATGGGAGGCGTTTCTTAAGGCTAATTGCTGCACAAACGCGGTGGGGTGGGGTGGGGGGTCATAGAATTCAGGGAGGGGGAGGTTAATCTACCTTGCCCTGGAAGGGCAGCAGCTACGCCTTGAGCTGTTGCTTCACTGCGATCTCCAGGTTGAACTTGACGTCATCCACGCTGGCGATGAGCTCCAGCATGATGGCGGTGAAAGCGATGGAACTAGCGAGGGTTTTGGGAAGGCTGAGAGCCAAAAAGAAGGAAGCGAAGTGTCTTCCTCAGGCCCAGGCGCTGCATTGCGCACCACTCCCATCCCATATACGGTATAAAACTGTGACCCTTAAAGGGCAGTACTGTGCCCCTCTGAAGTCTGTCCGCCAGGCGGCTGCCTAATTGGCCTAAATGGTAAGGCCAGGCCTGGATGTATATGGGGCATGACTCCTCTTCTCTTTCAGGTGTTCTTGCTGGGTTGGAGATGGTGCAGCTTGTCTGTGGCCTGTACTCCTCTGGCCAGTGGCAGCAATCGATCACAAGCTGCAAAAAAGGCTAACACAATCTTAGGCTGCATTGATAGAACCATAGCTTCCAAGTCCCAAGAAGTTAAAAAAAAGTCTCACTTTATTCATGCATTCGACTGGGGTTAGGCAACGTTTTGGGGACTGTGGACACATTTGGCAATTTGTCATGGGCACCACCACAACATGGCTGCTATGGAAAGGTGTGGCAAAGGTCAAGGAGCATGCCCAAATGAGAGAGTACATGGTAGAGGTGGGATCTGAGCCCCAAAACAGTGAACAACATCTTCAAAACTGCAAATAGAAACTCAGGTCTAAGCAAAATGGATTAATTTAAAAAAAAACTGGGCAGAGTGGAGCACCTTGATGGGCACCTGGAAAGGTGTTTGGTGGCTCATAGGTGCTCATTGGCACCACATTGCCCACCCCTGCACTAGGCAGACCTCATCTGGGATTGGGATGTCTAAAAAATCAGCAACAGATTCAAATGAGTCTGGATTTGCAAATAAATGCAAATTCTGCACTGCTCTGGCTTCTTCTGAGTCATGTGGATTCCACAGATGTGCAGACTAGTTTTTATAATTATTACTTCTGGAAGGAATTTGCACAAATTTGCACGAATGTGGATTAGTGCAGATGCACACTTGCATGTCATGCACATTAGCACTACTGTGGGCTTGTGTTCACGCGCACTTACACTAATGTGCAATAACACTAGTAGAACAAAATTCTCATACATCCCTAAAAATACCAAATCTGATGGGATGAGAGATGCCCAGCAATCCACATAACACAGACAGAATGGATTTAACAAAATCTGTACACCCTACCCTAAATACTCCGTCCTATTCTAGGTGCTGCACATTAAGAAGGCTGTAGAAATGTTGGAAGAGGTTCAGAGAAGGACAATGAAGATGGTCAGAGATATGGAAAACAAGTCGTGCAAGGAAAGAAGATGATTGTCCCGGAGAAAAGAAGATTGTTGGGTGAAGGCACAACAGCACTCTTCATATCCTGAAGGCTTGTCCTGAAGCGCAGGTCAAATAACTCCTCTGTTGAAAAGGACAGGTCTAAATCTCATGGGCTTAAGTGATGGGGCAGATTTTGGATGAACTTTATCAGTGAGACCAGTTGGAGAATGGAAACAATTACCGGGCTGCTGTCCCTTACAGGTGGTCTTCAAGCAGAGTTTGAGGAGCCATCTGTTTGGGAGGATTTGACCTGGATCAGTAGAGGCTGGTGGCTCTGTTTTCAGTGGGGCCAGTGCTTCCATTCTGGGTTTTAGTTAGAATCAGCCAGAACTCCAAAGGAGCTATCCAAATTCCTTAAACTGTTTGGGGACTGGGTTCAGCACCTTGGGATAGCTCCTTTAGAATTCTGCCTGGTTGCTGCTAAACCCCAGAATGGAATCACCAGACCACCAAAATCGGAGCCACCGGCCTGTACAGGTCTAGATGCTCTTTCAACACTTCCCCTCATTTCAGGGAAACCAACAATCAGAGCAGAGCTCTTTCTAATGGGGAGTGAGGACGCAAGCTCTGTGCAGATGCTCCAGCTCTTGCTCCTGTCTAGGGCCTGGCCATGGTGGGTTTGAGGTGTTTGTTTACCACCACCACCTGGGGTGGGTGGGAATAGGCTTCGCTTCAGGTGACCCAGTACTCTTCTGGACATTGTGCGCTGTACCAGACAGAACCAAGGGAGTGGAATGAAGAAGGTGCACAAAGACAGTAAGGTAATAGCAAGGCCCTTCCGGGAAGGATGTGACAGCTGTCTTCACAACTGCTTATTTCTGGTAACAGAAGAAGAAGTACTGCAAACAATGTTGTCATAAACATCTCTGTGTCAATCTATGTTATCAGCAGTTCCCCTCTGTGTTCCCACCCACATCACCCACATTCCCCTGTGCTCTCCAAGCAATGCCTATATTTGGCAGTTCTCTAGGGCGAAGTGTTTGTTAGCTAGCTAGTTTGGCTAGTCAATTCTTAGATGGCATCTTTCAGCCCCTCGTGGTGCCACCACCAAAGCAACCAAGCAGCATCAATTCAAACTGCACGCACAATGATCAAGGACATAATTAAAACAAAACGGATATGGCTTAGAGTCTGACTTAGTTGTGCTTAGAGCAGACCTATTGAAATAAATGGGAGTGAAGTCATGACTAGCTTGCCCTGTTGGTTTCAGCGGGAATGACTGTAAGCAAGATTCAGTCTGGTTCCAGTCCTGTGTAGAGAAAATAGGATGGTACTTCAGATTTAGAAGCTTTTTTTCTGTAGGGATGAACGGACCTGCTAATCCTTTTTCTTGCCAGGATTGTCATTTGGGGGGCTGTTTTTATTTTTTGCATTTCTTATTTTAATTTTTTACACTTGCATTTTTTTAAAAAAAAAATCAGCATGGAAATTTGTCCTTTTCCAGTGCACGGTATTTATTTATTTATTTATTTATTACATTTTTATACCGCTCAATAGCCGAAGCTCTCTGGGCGGTTCACAAAAGTTAACGTACACATTAATGCACACATTTTGGTGGTTGTAAATGTAAATATCTTCCCAAGGGCTTTGCAGTACTGAAATGCAATGCTATTTTCTCAAGCATACACATTTTATATACATTTTCCATACCTAATATGCACATTTCTGTGCTCATTCTCCCATCCTCCCACCCACCCACATCCCCGAGTTGAACTGCATCAGAAAGTTCCCCAAAGTGCACGTTTCAGACTGCGACTCTGTCTCAGCTAACTGGAAGGCTCAGGAGATGCATACTGGGTAAATCCCCCATCTCCAATAAAACATATGGAGCATTTTTTTTTCACTCACACATATGTTTCTGTAGCTTGAAAAGGCAAGCATGTTGTGGCTCAGACTGGAGAGCACACCTGATTCAGAATGTCAGGAAATATAGCCATATGGAAAAGAGGATAGGGCTTTTGCACCTTTAATAGCTATGCCTGATGAAATTCCCTCTGCTACACAATTATTAAAGGTGCAATAGCCCAGAGTATTGCCTACTCTGTTTTTCAAACGTTTTCTAAAGTGTGAAAATTCCAAACACTTTTTAAAAAATGCACACTCAGGGCCTTGCTAGACGAGGCCTTAGTGCGCTGTGAGGCCCGGTTTCCCTGCTGTGCGTCCAGACGACAGACAGGGGAATCTGGGGTCAAGGCACACTGAAGCCTCCTTTAACGCGCCATAAGCGAAGTCGCTTATGGTGCGCCTTTTCCGCAGCCCCGGCCTCAGGCCGGGGCTGCGGAACGTCTAGCAAGGTCCATGGCTTTTTGCGGCTACTCGCTTACTCGGGCCGGGGGGATCCCGGGGGGGGGGGAGATGGGGGGAAGGCCAGACCAGCAGGAAAGGGGGAGGGTGGAGGGTGACACAGGGGACAGCAAGGAAGGGCGGAGGGCGACACAGGGGACAGCGAGGGAGGGCGGAGGGTGACACAGGGGACGGTGAGGAAGGGCGGAGGGCGACACAGGGGACGGCGAGGAAGGGCGAAGGGCGACACAGGGGACGGCGAGGAAGGGCGGAGGGCGACACAGGGGTCGGGGACGAGGAGGGAGGGAGGGGAAAGAGTGGGCAGGGGGCATGGGAGGGGATCAGGAGCGGATGGGGAGCTTAATTAAAACAAAACCCACCTAACTTGTCCGGAGTCTTCGGGGAGCACGTGGCACCTTTAACAACAACAACAAAAATGGCCGACACTACAGGGCTTCCGCAGTCCCTGCGCGTAGGCCGTCTAGGAGGTGGGGCGGCTCACGCTAAAGTTAGCGCTCCGTCGCCCCGCCTCCCTTCCAGCTTATCCGGCAGGGTCTAGCAAGGCCCTCAGATGGGGAGAGGAAGGAAGGAAGATGGAAACAGAAAAGCAGAAATCGAAGGAAGTGAAAAAGAAAGGAAGGGAGAGAGAGAAGGGGAAAGAGAAAAAGGGAGGAGGGTGAAAGAAAGGTGGAGATAATGGGAGAAGGGGAAAACCAAGAGGATGTCAGAGGGAAAGTGAGAACTTTGGGTGGCAGATAAAAAACAACCCAGAAAATGTTGTTACGTATGAACTGGAGCATTGAGTAGATCCATTGCAATCAATGGGACTTGTTAGCATGACTAACATAAGCTCCATTGATTTCAATGGATCTACTCTAAGTATGACAAAGCCTGGATCAACATAATTTTCAGCATTAAACCTGTGTTTTCTTTACACGGATTGTGTCTTACTATGAGATTATTTCAATTTAATGGGTGTTTGAAACTAGTTGCGATTCATGTCAACTGATTATTCCCCCCAATAGCATCTTCTGGTATTGTTCACTGACTAAAATGTTGAAGGGAATAGCACAGCATTAGGTCATCAAAGGAAATTACGTGGTGGAGTTGTGCAAAAGTTAGGGACTTCTGTGTCACTGTTACATTGAAAAATGTTTGGGCACAGTTGTCACTGAAGTACTGATGCTGATCTGTTTGAGTAAGAGTGAGAAGTTCTCAGTTATTGTACAAAGAAGTATTACTCATATCTGCAACAACGACTTTGGCTTGGAAATGGTTGTGTTCCTGATTGCAAAAGAAAGCGTAGTGGCATGAAAAAAAAACTGGGCTTGTTTGGAATACAGTGGGACCATATGAAAAGGAGGACAGGGCTCCTGTATCTTTAACAGTTGCATAGAAAAGGGAATTTCAGAGGCGGCGTGGCTTGGCTCTGCTCAAGATGGAGACCTAATCTCTTGCTGCTCTGAACCGTGGGCACAGTAAGCATTTGGAAACTGGCTTTAAGCACTAGTTTTTTCTTAAAAGTGGGGGGAATAGTGAGGGGATGCAACAGAGACTGCAGCCAATGAGAGAAGCTGCAAAAAAAAAACAAGTCTCAGAGGCCTTGACACTGACAGCCTATTTGACAGTGCAGATAAAACCGAGAAGGCCGCAATGGCAGCAACAAAGCCTAAGGCCGGAAAAAATAGCAGGGAATTAGAGGAGACTGTTAGCAATCATGATCTCCTTCAATACATCAAGCAATTAAAACATGATTTAACAGAAAGCTGGACTGTAGCCTTTAAAGGGCTAGAAGTCACAGTGAAAGAATTAGCCAACAAACAAGCTGAAACGGCCGTATCTGCAAATACAGCCCTGGAAATGGGAATGAAATCACAATCCCAAATTAAGAAAATGACAGATGCAGTGAGAGATTTGCACATTCAGCTGGAGGAACATCAAGATCACAGCAGACGTCGAAATTTTAGGGTACGGGGGATCCCAGAAAAAGAAGAGGGGGGAGACATGATCAAGTTCATAACAACCTGGCTTTCTGGCTTAAACTTAGGAACCCAGATTTCAGGAGAAGACATAGAAAGGGCACATCGATCCTTGGGAAGGGCAAACGACAATGGCAGTCCCCCAAGAGACATTATTATATGCTTTGAACGGTATACAAAGAAAGAGCAAATATACAAAGCTTTGCGCAATCTCCGTACAATCAAATATGAGGGCGTAGATCTCCAGATTTATCAGGACTTATGCCCAGACACCCTAACACGTCGTAAGCGTTTTAAACCTTTCACAGATGTTCTCCGTATGGCCAACATTCGTTACCGGTGGGGCTTCCCCTTTAAACTAGTGGTTCAGCAAGATGGTCGTTTCTACACAGCCTCATCTGGAACCCAGGCGATTGCCTTATTGAAAAGCCTGCACTTGGATCCTCCAGACTTTGCTACAGATGACACCCCCATGGGCTCGTGTGGCCACTCTCCAGATTGGTCAACTGCTCGAGGGCACAATAGAAGGGCTGGAAGTCGACGACGTCTAACAAGGGCAGATGGTTCTCCAGACCACAGTCGCTCCCCTCACCCAGATTGAATATGGATACTCATTGATTTGTATGGCTTACTAGAGAGGTTTGGCTTTCACCCAATCCCCTACACTGCACCTCCTACACACATATTTAACAGGCTTTCCTTGAATACATATAACCCCATCTATGTGGGCTTTCAGCAATGCCCACGGTTCAAAAGAACTTTATGATTTTCATATCAGATGTTAAGAATTATTTCCCCTCCTGTTGCCCCCTGGAAACGCCCACAGGTGACGATCACTTCTAGTGATTTCGTGGAGGTCTCGCTTGTTCAGACCTCAGCCAGTCGGCGTTTGTTTGTTATGTTTTGTTCTATTAATGTTGTTCAACATGGTAGTTCCCTCCACGTGCATGCTTTCACTGGGTGTCCTATATCCTCTACTTTGCTTTCTATGCAGTGGTTCATATCATCTAAGCACTACTTACCAATAGCTTTGTTTTTTCTGGACTCTGATGGCTGACAAACTGAAAATTCCATCATTTAATGTAAAGGGTCTGGGTTCCATAATAAAACGTGCCAAAGTGGAACTGCTGCTCAGGAAAGAGCGACCCAACATCGTTCTGCTACAAGAGACCCGTCAGAAATCTCAATTGAAAAACAAAATTAAGGCCAGATGGATTCAACACTACGTATGCTCCCCTGGTTCTTCCAAATCAAGAGGAGTAGCCATAATTGTGGCTAACCAATGCCCATTTCAGAACTTGGACACATGCTGTGATACACAAGGCCGTTACATTTTCATTTCGGGACTCTTGGGCTCTGAGCAACTCACAATTGGATCTATCTACGCCCCTAATGTTAATCAATGCTCATTCCTTCAGGTTATGTTTTCTAACGCAGAAAAATGGCTAAATCTCGGGTCTCACATATCAAGTCACCTCAGGGGGACCTTCTTTATAAGAATGAGGAAATTTGTAAGGCATTTGAAAATTTCTACCAAAAATTATATACTACAGACAGCCCTGATGTGACCAAGACAGACGCATTCTTAGACAGGTTCCCTAAATTAAAAGTAGAACATAGAACTCTTCTTAATAGTCCCATAAGAGCTGAGGAGATAGAAGAGACCATAAAACGTTTAAAAATGGGAAATCACAAGGCATAGATGGTCTTGGGGGAAATTTTATAAAACTTTTAAAGTCACCCTTACTCCCTATTTAGTGAGATTATTTAATTTTATTTTAGAAGGTGGGGAGATTCCAGAATCCTGAAACACACGCGCTTGATAACCATTCCTAAGCCAGGACGAGATCCCCACCTAGTGAACTCTTATCGCCCAATAGCACTTCTTAATCAGGATGCTAAACTCTTCACATCCTTGCTTGCTCATCGTCTGAACCAGTTTATAACAGAATATGTAGATGAAGATCAAACAGGTTTTATGCCAGGTCGACACTTAGCAGATTCAGTGCGCAGGATACTTAACTTAATTCACCACAGCGAAAGCCAAAAGTCTCCTTTGGCACTGTTTTCTCTTGATGTTTTCAAGGCATTTGACCACTTGGAATGGCCTTTTATTTTCCACTTATTTCATAAAATGGCGTTTGGTAATCAATTTCTTAAGGTATTGAAGCAATTGTACTCTGATGCTAAGGCAACAGTATGTGTTAACTCTTGGGAATCAAAAAGGTTTCAAATAACTAGAGGCACACGTCAGGGCTGCCCACTCTCCCCACTTATCTTTGCCATTGCAATAGAAGCCCTAGCAACCTCAATTCGGGCAGACCCAGCTATATCGGGGCTTAGAATAAATGGGAGACATCATTGCATCAACGTTTTTGCTGATGATATATTGCTTATGTTAACAGAACCATGTACATTGATGGTGCTTTATAAATAAATAAATAATAATAATAAATAATAACCTAAGGTTGCTCTTCCTGCTCTTCGCACACATCTGGATACCTTCAAGGAAGTTGCTGGTCTGGAGGTCAATTATGACAAATCTGATTTGCTCTGTGTTAATATCCCTTTGGCTGAACAGAAAAATATTCAACGAATTTTCAAAGTCACTTTAAGATTTGGCAGTTTAAAATACTTAGGCATTCAGATCACTAAGGAAATCAAACAACTGCGTATACACAATTTTGATCCTTTATGGAATGCGCTAAGAAAATATATGACACTGTGGAAGAAACTTAAATTATCTTGGCTAGGGAGGAATGCAGCCCTGAAAATGACTTTGTTGCCTAAACTATCTTTTTTATTTCATACCCTGCCAGTAGAGATTCCTGGAAATGAGTTCAAACGTTGGCAACAAGCTCTATCCACATTCAGTGGAGGGGGCAAATGCATCCAGGTAAATCAAGCGACACTATTCCGACCAACTAAATTAGGGGGGTTTGGTGTCCCAAATCTTAGGCTGTACCATGATGCTTTTCAATTGAGGCAACTACTCAAAATAATTAGAAATGAGACAGCAATCCCATGGGTGTCAATTGAAAGCGCCCCCTGCATCCCTACGATCAGGGCAATCCCATTCCTTCCAACACTGAAAAAACATATTCAAACAATTAATAACCCGTTTTTGAAAGCAAATTTAAAGGTATGGGCAAAGTGGGCAAAATGGTTTGCACCATCCCCTTCCCCCCTAACCCCGATTCAGAGATCAATTTAAGTACAGACAATTTGCAGGTTGGGAAGAAAAAGGTTTTTTGCATATTCGTGATCTCTTTATACAAGGAAAAATCATATCAATGCAACAATTAGAGGCAAAACTGAGCCCACTTCCTTGTACCTGGCTCCAAAAACTGCAAATAGTCTCTTTCACAAATGCTCTATATCGATTCCATAACATTCCACGCTCGCTTACTATATTTGAGAAAGCTTGCCTGACTTATTCTAGAAAGGTTAAAGGGGGAGCTTCTGATATATATCACATGATGTTGAATTGTCAATTCCCAGATAAGGGAGGGTTAAAAATGATTTGGGAACATGATCTGTGCACCAGTTTCACTGAAGGTGAATGGAAAAACTTATGGCAATCAGCACCCTATAAAACAATATCAGCAAAAGTTAAAGAGCTCACTCTGAAAATCACTCACAGGTGGTATATCACCCCTGTTAGACTGCAACATATTAGTGGTAATATATCCCCGCTCTGTTGGCGTGGTTGCTCAGTTCCTGGCACTTATATTCATCTTTGGTGGGAATGTCAACAGGTCAAAACTTTTTGGTCAAGGGTTTTCCAAACCATTACAAACATTATTCATGTTGAAGTAGAAACTGACCCAGCACTGGCTCTACTTTCTATTTTTAGGAATGCCAATAGAAACATTATTCCCAAAGCTCTGGTCACCCATTTGCTGGTTGCAGCCAGGTGGGAAATTGCCCAATTCTGGAAAAGCGACAGACCTTTTGACCATCAACGCTGGTTTGATAAGATCTGGAAACTAGCTTTAAATGATAAATTGACACAACATAGCAGGTTAGCAAGAGGAGAAATAACATCAGACACATTTGTGGAAAACTGGTTGGACTTTTTCACATTTATTAATATGAATCCTGGCGAACCTAGACCCCCAATGACTCAGGAATCCTTTTGGTCAGAGGTTCTAACTTAACCTGCATCTTTTTCTGTACCAAGTGCTTATTGAAGGAATGAACACCCATGCTTTTTTATAGTGGTGCTGTGGGAACATTTATATTGTTGTTGAGTGTTTTCTTTTACTCTGTGTGTTTATTGTATTTGTCCTTACTTGAAAATCAATAAAAATAGTATTAAAAAAAAGAAAGAAAAGGGAATTTCAGCAGGTGTCATTTGTATATATGGAGAACCTGGGGAAATTCCCTCTTCATCACAACAGTTAATGCTGCAGGTGCCCTGCCCTCTTTTAAATCTGGTCACTCTAGTATAGTTCCTGCAACTTTAACTGTTGTGATGAAGAGGAAATTTCACCAGGTTCTTCTCCATATATACAAATGACACCTGCTGAAATTCCCTTTTCTATGCAGCTGTTGAATATACAGGAGCCCTGTCCTCTTTTTTCTATGGTCACCCTAGACCGGGTCTAGGAGTGACTATTAGTCACTGAAACTCCGATCCAGTAACCATTCAGTTCTGGACAAAAGAGAGTAGTGATTTTTGTTTCTGTCTGCAAACTGTGCAAACATGTTTGCAATCTTGAATGCAAACATGAGCAGGAGTGCTTGTTTTTCAAGAAATATTTTGCAAGCTTGTGATCGAGTTCAAAAACTGCATATATATGCATTTTTTGTGAATTGCACAAAATTTTTGTGAATTGCACTTCTAAAAAAAGAAGTCCCAATTTCAAGAATGGAACTTGTTTTTCCCTAAGCTTAATTGTCATAAAGGGAGGGGGCATTTTCCGCATGGGATGGCAACATACAAGGAGGATTATTTATTTATTTATTTATTTATTTATTACATTTTTATACCGCCCAATAGCCGAAGCTCTCTGGGCGGTTCACAAAAATTAAAATCATCATAAAACAACCAACAAGTTAAAAATACAAATACAAAATACAATATAAAAAGCACAACCAGGATAAAACCACGCAGCAAAATTGATATAAGGTTAAAATACAGAGTTAAAACAGTATAATTTAAATTTAAGTTAAAATTAAGTGTTAAAATACTGAGTGAATAAAAAGGTCTTCAGCTGGCGACGAAAGGAGTACAGTGTAGGCGCCAGGCGGACCTCTCTGGGGAGCTCATTCCACAACCGGGGTGCCACAGTGGAGAAAGCCCTCCTCCTAGTAGCCACCTGCCTCACTTCCTTTGGCAGGGGCTCACGGAGAAGGGCCCCTGTAGATGATCTTAAGGTCCGGGTAGGTACATATGGGAGGAGGCGTTCCTTCAAATAACCTGGCCCCAAACCGTTTAGGGCTTTAAATGTCAATACCAGCACTTTGAATCGGGCCCGGACCTGGACTGGCAGCCAATGAAGTTGTAAAAGGACTGGCGTAATGTGATCTCGCCAGCCAGTCCCTGTTAGTAAACGGGCTGCCCTGTTTTGTACCAGCTGAAGCTTCCGGACCGTTTTCAAAGGCAGCCCCACGTATAACGCATTGCAGTAATCCAAACGAGAGGTTATCAGAGCATGGATAACTGTAGCTAGGCTATCACTGTCCAGATAAGGGCGCAGTTGGTATATCAGCCTAAGCTGATAAAAGGATTAAGTATTCCTTCCTCATTTGCCACCTGCCCAACATACCTACTTGGCAACAAGGCCCAGAAAAAGTCTTAGACTTACTTAAGTCTAGTTGCCATATACTGTAGTTCGGAGGTGGTGTGGGCTGTCAGCTGCCCCTCCCTTTTGTCAAACATAAAAACTTTATTAGATTGTGTTGTCCCGGAGTTTGCGGTGTGTGTGTCTGTGTACATGTATTTGTTGTTGGGCAATTGTGTAAATATGCTCACCTATCTGTAGATATGAAGGCAGAAAATACCAACCGAGTGTAACTTGATGGGAACTGAGTGACCAAGAAAGAGATCTTGGGGTTCTGGTGTACAACTTGATGAAAGTGTCAACCCAATGTGCAGCCACTGTAAGAAAAGAAAAGAAAAAAAGAGGCAAACGCTGTGTTAGGCATATTTGAAAAAGGGATTGAGAATAAAACTGACAGTATCATACTGCCTTTATATAAATCTATAGTATGACCACACTTGGAATACCGGAGTACTGTGTACAGTTCTGGTTGCCACACCTAAAAAAAAAAAAAAAGAGAAAGATATTGCAGAGCTGGAAAAAGTGCAGGAAGTGCAACTAAAATGATCAAGGGACAGAAGCACCTCCCCTAGAGGGAAGGTTACAACAGCTGGGATTGTTTCACTTAGAAAAAAGGAGGCTAAGGGGAGACCTGATAGAGGTGTACAACATCATGCAGGGTGTGGAAAATGTGGATAGGGAGATATGCATTTTCCCCTTCTTCCATAATACTAGAACCCAATGGGGTCATCCCATGAAGCTGGTTGGTGGCAGATTCAGGACAGATAAAAGGAAGTATTTCTTCACACAATGCATAGTTAAGCTGTGGAATTCACTTCCATAAGTTGTAGTGATGGCAACCAGTCTGGATGGCTTTAAAAGAGGGTTAGATACATTCCTGGAGGAGAAGACTACCAGCGGCTACTAGTCCTCATAGCTAAGTGCTAACTCCAGTATCAAAGGCAGTAAAACAATTATTATTATTATTATTATTATTATTATTATTATTATTATTATTTGTATCCCACCTTTTGCCCAATGCTGGGCCTCAAGGCGACCGACTTTATATACCAGTTGCTGAGGAATATGGGTGGTAGGGCGCTGTTGCACCCATGTCATGTTTGTAGGTCCCTAGTCAACAGCTGGTTGGCCAGTGTGTGAAGAGAGTGCTGGACCAGATAGATCCTTGGTCTGATCCAGCATGGCTGTTCTTATGTTCTAAGTATTGGACTAGGTCATGGTAGATTTGCATTCTTAATACTTGGTGGTGCTAAAAGCTCTGACACCAATCTCTGCCCAACCATGAATTGCTTCAACCACACAAGGTCTTCCTACCTCCCCACCTGTCCAGCTCCATCTGCCATTTTGTTTTTGAGTTTTCTTTGAAAAAATGTTACCTGTTGTAACATGAAGATGTACCAAAACCAGTCTCCAAACTGTGTAAACCTTTACTCATGGGTCAGGCTTTACTACAGATCCAAAAAGCTAAATCTTGAGATGACCCTTTGTTCCTTCTAATTCTATTATTAAGAACACAATCCCATGCATCTTTTGACAGAAACAAATCTGTCTAAACATGCATAGGATTGTGCCCCATGTCATACTTGAATTTTTGATTATAAAGGAGGCAAAAGTCGAGTGTAGCCATACACGTACTCTGGATTTTAGGAAAGCTGATTTTAATAAACTCAGAACTATAATAAGTAAGGTCCCGTGGCAAGGGAGCCTAATGAGAAAAGGAGTGCAGGATGGGTGGGAGTATTTAAAAAATGAAATTTTAAAGGCACAGTTACAAACAATTCCAACAAGGAGAAAAGATAGAAGACAACAGAGGAAACCAATGTGGCTCCACAAAAAGCTTAGAGATGACCTGAAAACAAAAAGGGATACATATAGGAAGTGGAAGGAAGGCCAGGCTACAAAAGAAGAGTACAGACAAGTGGTGCAGAAGTGTCGAAATGGCGTCAGGAAGGCTAAAGCTGTGAATGAGCTGAGATTAGCGAGGGATGCTAAAAGCAATAAAAAGGCTTTCTTCAGATACGTGAGTAGTAAAAGACAGAGGAAAGAAATGGTGGTTCAACTGCTTAATGAGGATGGCAAATTGATAACAGACGACAAAGAAAAGGCTGAAGTGCTCAATTCCTACTTTGCCTCGGTCTTCTCCCAAAAGCAGGTCTATGACCCCCCTGGAAAAAGTGAAGCAGAAATTGAGGGGGCAGGATTGCAGTTTGAGATTGATAAAGAAATGGTCAAAGAACACCTAATTTCCTTGAATGAGTTTAAATCTCCAGGACCCGATGAACTGCATCCTAGGGCGTTGCTAGACCTACTGGGTGTTCCGTCGTTGAGGAGCGGTGAAAGCGGCTTTTCCCGTTCAGCCGTGACGCCTCATGCTCCACACCTGCCTTCGATTTGTGGCGGAAGTTTGCGCCGGTTGTGCTGCTGCCGCCGCGAGAACGGTTGCGCAGCCACACCGGCCTGATTGCCGCGGCTTTTTTTTCGCTCGCTGCACGGTTTGCGCACGTCCGAAAGACCGCAAACTTGCGCAGCCGTCAGCGATGCCGCCGCTGGCCCTGGCGGCGGCAGCGGCGGCAGTGCCAGTGCCAGCTGAAGTGCTGCTGGTGCTGTTGAGGGTCAACATTGATGCGCTCACTTCCTGATGGGGGTCGTGGCGGGTGTCATATGACCCGAGGTCAATCGTCTGCATGGCCACTCTGTGCCTACATCTCCCATCATGCCTCTGAGGTGTCGGCGGCGATGATCGCCTCTGTGCCCTCTGCCCCATCCCAAGGAGCCAACCCACATCTGGCCGTAGCCATGGCAGCAGCCCACAAACAGCTCTGCCCTCTGCCAGCCTGGTACCCACACTAACAGGCAGCGTACAGCACCGCCATTATGCGGCCACGGTAGCTGCCCACCGCAAGGAGTCACCAGCCACTTTTCTGGTCCTCCGGTCCTGCGCAAACTGTCACTGGGGAAATAAAAAAAAAAAGCCGCTCCGCCGCGCTGCCCCAGCTGGCGGACTGCGCGCAAATGGCGGAGGCGGCTTGACCGAAGCCGCTGACCACTCCCCCTTAGCACGCCTTTTCCTGACCAGTGCCGACCGCAGTGACCTCACATCCTCCCACACGTACTCCGAATTACCGCGGGACAGCAGGAAAAGGCGCCCTAAAACTCACTTTTTTAAAGTCGGGAGAAAGAGGCTTCACCGCGGGATAACGGCGGATCCTCGTGAACGTCATCTGGAAGCCTCGACGTGACTGCGGAAGGTAACGCGCGCTAGAGCCTCGTCTAGTAACGCCCCTAGAGAAATGAAGGAGCTAGCAGAAGAACTCTCAGAACCTTTGTCTATTATCTTTGCAAAATCATGGAAGACGGGTGAGATGCCGGACGACTGGAGGAGGGCTAACATTGTCCCTATCTTCAAAAAGGGCAAAAAGGAGGAACCTGGGAACTACAGACCAGTCAGTCTGACATCCATCCCTGGGAAAATTCTGGAGCAGGTTATAAAGAAGTCAATCTGTAAACACCTTGAAATCAATGCAGTGATTACTAGAAGCCAACATGGATTTGTCAGGAACAAATCCTGTCAGACTAATTTGATCTCATTTTTTGATAGGATAACCTCCCTTGTGGACTGTGGGAATGCTGTGGACGTCATATATCTTGACTTCAGCAAAGCTTTTGACAAAGTACCACATGACATTCTGATTAACAAACTAGCTAAAAGTGGGCTAGATGGAACAACTATTAGGTGGATTCACAGTTGGCTACAGAATCGGACTCAAAGAGTACTTATCAATGGAACCTTCTCAAACTGGGGAGAGGCAACGAGTGGGGTGCCGCAGGGCTCAGTCCTGGGCCCAGTGCTCTTCAACATTTTTATTAATGATTTGGACGAGGAGGTGCAGGGAACGCTGAGCAAATTTGTAGATGACACCAAATTGGGTGGGATAGCTAATACCCTGGAAGACAGAAACAAACTTCAAAGTGATCTTGATAGGCTGGAGTGCTGGGCTGAAAACAACAGAATGAAATTTAATAGGGATAAATGCCAAGTTCTACATTTAGGGAATAGAAACCAAATGCACAGTTACAAGATAGGGGACACTTGGCTCAGCAATACTACAAACGAGAAAGATCTTGGAATTGTTGTAGATTGCAAGCTGAATATGAGCCAACAGTGCTATATGGCTGCAAGAAAGGCAAATGCTATTTTGGGCTGCATTAATAGATGTATAGCTTCCAAATCACGTGAGGTACTGGTTCCTCTCTATTCGGCCCTGGTTAGGCCTCATCTAGAGTATTGTGTCCAGTTCTGGGCTCCACAATTCAAGAAGGATGCAGACAAGCTGGAGCGTGTTCAGAAGAGGGCAACCAGGATGATCAGAGGTCTAGAAACAAAGCCCTATGAAGAGAGACTGAAAGAACTGGGCATGTTTAGCCTGGAGAAGAGAAGATTGAGGGGAGACATGATAGCACTCTTCAAATACTTAAAAGGTTGTCACACAGAGGAGGGCCAGGATCTCTTCTCGAGTGCAGGACACGGAATAACGGGCTCAAGTTAAAGGAAGCCAGATTCCGGCTGGACATCAGGAAAAATTTCCTGACTGTTAGAGCAGTGCGACGGTGGAATCAGTTACCTAGGGAGGTTGTGGGCTCTCCCACACTAGAGGCATTCAAGAGGCAGCTGGACAACCATCTGTCAGGGATGCTTTAGGGTGGATTCCTGCAATGAGCTGGGGGTTGGACTCGATGGCCTTGTAGGCCCCTTCCAACTCTGCTATTCTATGATTCTATGATTCTATGAACTTTCTGGGGGCAACATTTTGTCCCCCAATGTAAACTTGCTTGCATAAAGATACATAGATAACTCAAGGGTCATTTAAAAAACACACACAAATCAATGCATTTCAATCAGTGCAGGCATTTTCATTGTGATGTCCATGCTGACCTCATAATGATCTCTTGTAATTTGAAACAACGACAAACTGTACTTTCAAAAGATAAATGAATCACGAACAAAATAACTTGAAAGACAGTTTGGTGTTCTGATTTTTTTTTTAAAAAAAAAACAAACGGGGGGTGTAGAGGTGGAAACCACAAAAAGAACATGTTGCAACGGAGAGCTTTGATGCAATGGAATGTTGTTTAGATATCACTCTCTTACATAAAAGAAGATATTAGCACAGCTGAAATGGAGAAGCACTTGAAAGCTTACAAACACTCTGCTTTTGCAATCTACCAAATCCATCTTAGAATTTGAATTTTCCTCCTTGTGGGAATTTGTGCATTGGTTCCTATCTCATTTCTCAACAGATGTTCCTGGTTGTATTGTCATACAACCAAGACAACAACCAAACATGATAAATCAGACAATGTTAAGACCATTTGTCCGTTCCTTTTGGGGTTGCATCTTACTGTTTGCTCACTTTGCTTTGCCATTTTGTTTCACAGATAACGTGCCTTGAAAAACCTGCAGTCATAGCAAGCAGGTTGAGAGAAGATTTCATAACATCCTTGAGTGGCCACAAATATGTCACGTAGAGCAAACATCAAATGCAGGAACTTCGTAGGCTTTGTACTTTGTAGTTCTGAAGAGTTTTATGGGAAACCCAAAGGATTTTTGAGAAGACTAGGGCCATGGCTAGGCCAGGCCTAAATCCCGGGATCATTCTGGGATCATCCCTGTACATCCAAATGACACACAGGGGATACCGGGAGCAGGCAGGTACGACCCCTCCATTTGCCTGGGATAATCCTTAGGTCTAGCTAAAGCCTTTGGGAATTTCTCAGAAGGGTTTCAAACATTCTTAGGATGCTGCCAGATTATGTCTAAACCAGGGAACCTTGAACTCCCACCAATTGCAGTGATAAAATGAGCTACCTTTGTCAGAAGGGTTCCCTGCACCTAGGTAAGTAGTAAAGAAAGTTTATTTGTGTAACTGAAGCCATTACAAACATATATATAATCAAATAAAACAGAATAATCAAATATATTACAAATATATAAGATTACATTACAAGACTAAAATCGTCCAAAAGCATCGTTCAGTAGACTCTATTCAGTTGCAACTTAAAACCTGATCATCATCATTAGAAAACTTCCTCCTTAAAATTGATGCTTTAAAAGCAAAACAGGCTACTTTTTCAGAAATGGATGGAGTGATATCCCCCAATAAAAATTTAATCAAGTAAGGCCATAGCTAAACCTAAGGTTTATCCCTGGATTGTCCAGGGGTCAAACCTGTTCATCTAGGTGACACACAGGGGATCCAGTGCTCAGGCAGGAGTGAACCCTGGATGATCCCAGGATAAACCTTAGGTCTAGCTGTGGCCTAAGAATGAGACCTATTAGGTATAAGACCTAGGTCTTTAAACAAAGCTATTCTTACATCTTCATAAATTGGGCAGACAAGCAGGTAGTGAGTTAAACCCTGCACCTAGGGATGTCAGACAAATCTGCAATGGATTCAAATGTATTTGCATTTCTATTAATCTGATGTGTGGGTTACGCAGTGGACCAGCTTTTTCGAAGTTGTGGAAATTCTGCAGAATTGCAGGCAAGTGTTTTGTTTCATTACTTTTGGTTGGGATTTGCACAAAGTCAGGCTTGTGCCATTGCCTTCTAGCATGAGTGTGCATTAGCACAAATATGCACTTGCGCTAATGCACATTAATATGCACTTGGAACAAAATTGTCACACGTCCCTTAAAAAAACTGATTCTGTCAATGAGTAGACAACAGAATAAAAGGCAAGCAAGAATAGAATGGATAGAACAAAATCCATTCAATGCTGCCTGCATCTTTTGAGCACATATTTAAGTCCTATTCAGGCATTCTCCACCACCACAACTACAACTGTACAATTACTATCATGCTAGGTGAGAGTTGGGATAAGCCCATTGGTTATTCCTGTTGGAGGTTTCTAGATGAGAAGGCTCTGGTGCAATTTAAACCATGATCTTACAGGTTCTTCCAAGACATTCCAGGATTCTGATTTGGACAGTCAAATAGAAAAGGTTCCCTCCTTCAGATCACCTGACCCCCCCCCCAAAAAAAAAATGTCAGGAAAAGAAATACGTGATGGGAGTGGGTAAAAGGTGGTGGGACCAATAGGTTCATCCCTGCTCTTCCCCACACAATTGGTAATCCCGTAGTGGGAGGGGGAAAGATAGAATGCTTGAATAGGGCTTTAGAATGTGATACATCCATGTCAACTTCTTGTGACCCGCCCAGAGAGCTCCGGCTATTGGGCGGTATAGAAATGTAATAAATAAATAAATAAAATAAAATAAATAAAACTTTTCAGGACCAGAAGCCAATGGAGGGTGGTGGCTTTTATTTCAGTGTGAATCCATCCTGGGCTTTAGTCAGCACCAGTTAGAACTCTAAAGGAGCTATCCAACTTGCTGAACCCTAGACCCCAAAATAGATTTGTCACGTTGAATAGCTCCATTAGAGTACTGGCTGGTTCTGACTGAAACCCAGGCCTTAGCTAGACCTACCTGAAAGTCCAGGGGAGAGGAGGGGAGACCTCATGTTGTGATTAACGCGAGATCTCACCCCCATTTACACGTAAGGCGCAACGACCTCAAGAAGAGAGGCCTTGCGCCTGCCATTTTTTTATTTTCTTAAAGGGAGAGGAGCACACAAACGGTCGTGCGTAAAGGTGTTTTTTAAAAAAATTCATTTCATTTCCCCACTCCCCCCACCCTAACCCCGATGGGTGCAGCGCTCCTGGCTCCGTGCGAGTAATTATGTGGAGCCGGGTAAATCCGTGGAAACAGGCCACATGCTCCACTTTCTCAGGCTCAGCCTGAGACCGTGGAAAAAGCAGGCCCAAAGAGGAGGGCTCCATCCCGGGGCAAAGGAGGGATGATCCCTCCCTGCTCCCGGGATCCCCTGTGCGACATGTGGACACACAGGGACGATCCCGGGGTTCACCCCGGGATATAGCCTGGTCTAGCTAAGGCCCCAGAATGGATTCCCATCCCCACTGAAATCAGAGCCCCTGCCTCCACTACCAGAAGCGTTTCCTAGACTGACTACATAATGCTGTACTAAAGAAAACCTCCAGATAACAGCAACCTTGGTATTTTATTTAGCCATGCTTCAACAAAAAATAAAGTGCCAGAAATTAATAACTGTCTTAGTAATTATATTGGTTCTAAGAATTAGAAAACAATAAAAAAAGAATCTTGGGCTGAGTCAAAATGTATTTTATGTATTTATTTATTGCATTTATATACCACCCCATAGCCGAAGCTCTCTGGGGGGTTTACAAAAGTTGAAAACAGTAAATATTAAAAACAAATATACAAAGTTTAAAGACATAAAAAAAGCATAAAAAACAACAGCATCCTTCTAAAAACCGCTAAAATGGCACATCCAAGCTATCATTTTGAAGGGGGTGGAGGGTCCAACTAAGGAAAAGGAGTCTGGCCTGGACCACTTCCAGAACCACAAACTGGTACAAAAAAGATGCACAAAGACAAGACAAGAAGGGATGTGTTGTGATTTCCTCCTGCTATGGTTAACCACAAAATATAAAGGAGAAGCTTCCATGCTGGTCATGCTGTTAATCCATCATGCCCATTTGCTCCAATACTGAAAGCTTCATTTTTCCTGAACAGGAAACTTGGGCCGTAGCTAGACCTAAGGTTTATCCCAGGATCATCCTGGGTTTGTCCCTGCCTGAGTGCTGGATGCCCTGTGTGGCACTTAGATGAACAGGTTTGACCCCAGGACAATCCTGGGATAAACCTTAGGTCTAGCTATGGCCATAGATAGAATTTGAATGGTTGTCAGAGAGACGTTTAATACACTAGTCCTACTTAGAGTAAACCCATTGAAATGAATAGGTGTTTAGTTAGTCATGAGTAATTTAAGTCCCATTCATTTCAATGGGTCTGCTTTAATTTATTTATTTATTTCATTTTTATAACGGCCAATAGCCGAAGCTCTCTGGGTGGTTCATTAAGTAGGATTAACGTTGGCAACTCCCCTTTGGATACAAGGTCCTCAATATGCCCATGACAGGGGGAGTAGAAGGAGACTAGTCCAATGGAGCCTCTTCCACAGAGAAGGGGCCACTACACTAAAGGCTCTTCACCTGGTGGATTCCAATCGGGCCAAAGGTCAATGTGAAACCACCAAGAGTATGCCCTCCAATGACACGATGGTAATGGAGAAGGCGCTCTCTCAGGTATTCTGGTCCCAAGTTGCTTCAGGCTTTGAACACTAGTACCAAATCCTCAAACTTGGCTCGGTAGCCAATAGGTAGCCAGTGCAATTCCCTCAGCAAAGGAGTTATAATGGTACTCACCCTCTGTGTGTGTGTGGGGGGGGAGACTCATACAGTTCAGGAGGCAGAAAATGTAGCCTCTTTCAAAAGCCTCCTAAAAATGCACTTTTCCACCCAGGCTTTCCCTGGGCTGCAGGTAAACTAATCACACTGCTACATTTACACCTGTAATGTTGCATAAATGGACCCTTTACGTCCACCATTAACGCAATATTAAATTTACAGAAAAACATGAGCTGCCATTTTGCTCATGCTTCATTCTGAACAGGGGCACCTGGCTGGTGGGGGATCAGTGAATGGGCCATAAGGCTGGCATGGGTGAGTTTGGGCTCATCTACACCAAGCAGGATATTCCACTATGAAAGTGGTATGAAAGCGGTATATAAAAGGCAGGGGCCGCACTACTGCTTTATAGCGGTATTGAAGTGCACTGACAACTGTTGGGGCCCATTCAGGCATACCATATACCGCTTTCATAGTGCTATATCCTGCTTGGTGAGGCTCCTGCCCCTTATATACCGCTTCCATACCTCTTTCATAGTGGAATATCTTGCTTGGTGTAGATGAGCCCTTTGTCATTAGATGTTTCTAATCCAGTTGGGCAGCCAAACTACATGTTACCTATTTTTCCAGGGTTTTTCCCTCCCTTACTCAGTAGGAGGTGTGGGGATAACTATCCAGATCTGGACCCTTGGCAGTGTGTGTGTGTGTGTGTGTGTGTGTGTGTGTGTGTGTTACCTCTGCTGTAGTCCTGATGTGATTCTACCCCTCCCGCTTCTTAGCACCTGCTACTGACATAGGAAAAAAAGCTCCCATTTGTTTCATTGGGAGCTTTTTTCTCCTTCGCAGGGAGCTCTAAAGTCTCTCTAAAAATGGAAAAATTGTAATGCATTACTCCCGTTTTGGGAATAAGACTGACTAATTTAAAACTGAATTTTAAACCACTTAGGGATTTTAATAATATATAAATATTAATAAATGCATCTCTAAGATCTAAGGTGAAATCTCTCAGATCTAGGGCAGAATACACAGCATCCCTAGTTAAAAAATAGAAAAGAGTTTATCTTTGTGAGATACGGCATCATCTACCATTGGCTTCTCCACACCACCTTTTTTTTTTAGGTTACACGCCCCCACCCCCAGTTCCTTCAGCTTTCCCATGTATATTCCATCTTTGAAACTTCATTTGCTACATGTAAATGCTCTGGGAAGATGCCTTGAACTAGGAACATTGAAATAGCTAATCCCAATTTCCACTTCAGAAAGTAGAGCAAACATTTTGGCTTTCCCACTCCCATCGTGGAAGCCTCCTTTCCTTCTCTCATTAACCTTACAAGTGTGCACAGGCACAAACTCTTTCCTTTTTTCTGCCCTGCTCCCTAGTTATTCCCTCTCTCTAAAAGACATGAATTTGGGGGCAGAGAGTCGGGTAAAGCCATTTCTTGTCCAATTCCCACAAAGGGAGAAGCAGAGGTTTTGTGTTTGTTTGTTTTTTGGGTTTTTTACCGGGACGGCTTCTCAAAGTGTCCTCTCTTTGATAGGTTCATGTTGCTTCCCATCCCACCTAAAGTACATACTGAACATTTTTATCTGGCCGTCTCATTTCTGCACACTTTATATAAAAACAAACAAAGGGGCAGCCTTATGCCATGGTGCAACAGAAAAGAAGGCAGGTATGTGCAAAGCAGAGGATGAGTTCATTCTAAATCTTCTGCTTCTTATAGATTGTGTTGCAACCAGTATAGGTATGGACAGGCACACCTACCCAAGCCTGATCCAGTATTAATTTGGATTTATGAGATGAGTTTCCTGGGTGCCCAATGATATAACCTCTATGAGGCAGGGCTTGACTTGAGGCTTGACATTAGGGTGACCATATGGAAAGGAGGACAAGGCTCCTGTATCTTTAACAGTTGTATTGAAAAGGGAATTTCAGCAGCTGTCATTTGTATATATGGAGAACCTGGTGAAATTCCCTCTTCATCACAACAGTTAAAGCTGCAGGTGCCCTGCCCTCCTTTAAATCTGGTCACTCTAGTATAGCTCCTGCACTTTAACTGTTGTGATGAAAAGGGAATTTCACCAGGTTCTCCATATATACAAATGATAGCTCAGCTGCTGAAATTCCCTTTTCTATGCAACTGTTAAAAATACAGGAGCCCTGTCCTCCTTTTTATATGGTCACCCTAAGAAAAGGGAATTTCAGCAGGTGTCTTTTGCATGCATGCAGCGCCTGGTGAAATTCCCTCTTCATCACAACAGTTAAAGCTGCAGGAGCCCTGCCTAGCGTGACCAGATCCAAAAGAGGGCAGGGCTCCTGCAACTTTAACTGTAGTGATGAAGAGGGAATTTCATCAGGTGCTGCATGCATGCAAATGACATCTGCTGAAATTCCCTTTTCTGTTTAGCTGTTAAAGATACAGGAGCCCTGTCCTCCTTTTCATATGCTTACCCTACCAGACATGACATTTTCTAGGGTTGTATCCACTGCTGCCATCACTACCAGTTCAGAAAACTAAGTCTCCCAGCATCAAGTTGTTACATATATGTCAGGACATAAGGAGAGACATGCTGGATGAGAACAAGGGTCCAGCTAGTCCAGCATTCTGTTCACACAGTGACCGCTACAGCTAAATAATATATACTACTGCTTTATAGTGGTATTATTGAAGTGCACTGATAACTGTTGGTGCACCATCCACATTCCATATACCTCTTTTGTCATGTTACAACCTGTTTTTTATTCCACATTCATAATGATTTGACACGGGGGGCGGAGCTTGGCAGCCATGGCGGTGGCAGGTTTCTTCTGAGGCTCTGAGCGGCGTTGCCGGAAAAAGCAATTATCTATTTTCTAATGGGCATAAATCTTTGAGCAAACGACAGGAAATGATTATAAAAGCTATCGGAGCTGGAAAGTGTTGAGAAGAGCCGATGGGATGAGGTGAGCTTGACGGAATGTCTTTATAAACTGCAGAGGCGAAACCGAAAGTAACATGATTGATGTCGCAGTTTGAAAAGAAAGAACTTATGCTTGTTAGACGTTGATCTGATTTACAGCGATCCTCACTTCTCATCCTTTATCTTAAGTTGGAAAGATTGAAATACTGGCTTTGAAGTTGTTTGCTGTAATCTTTGTAAAGTGGAAAGTGGAAGCTGTTTGCGGTGTGCCGAGAAGGGGGGGGTGAAGGGGAAGAAACAGCATTCTGTGAGGGAGATGTGGGATTTTGAGAAACTGTGAATGATTGGATCTGATCCCCTCTAGTGAATGCTGTTGTGAACTGAATATATTTCCTCCCCCTCGGGAAGAAGGTGGTGTGTTTGGCACATAGAAGAGAAGCCAGTAAAAGTTGCTAAGGAAGTGTGGGCTCTAGGATTTATGCCCTACTCAGAAGGGTCCTATGTCCAACATTAAAAAAAAGATTAAGAAGTGGGAAAAGTTGAATATACAAAAAAAGAAACCTTCAAATCATAATTTAACCCACCTCTCCCACCTGGAAGATACAGCCCCTGGAACAGACCAGGAAGACGAAGTTATAGACCCAGTTTCTTTGGATACAGTACCAAATAAAGAAAAGAATATGGCTGAAGGGGGAAAAGCAATGGACAGCAACTTTCCCTCCCTAGCAGAAATTAAGGCAGTTATTGTAGAGAATAATATCATCATTTTTAAAAAAATGGATCTGCAAATGAATGAATTTAGACAACAAATGCGTGTTCTTTCGGATAAGACCGCAGAAAACTCGGATAAGATCAAAGAGATAGAGGCAAAAGCGGAATTGGACCAGAAGAAGCAAGAGGCCTTTGAAAAATCAACAAATATTCAATTTAAGGAATGGGAATTACGTCTGATCGCCTTGGAAGACCAATCTCGTAGATCTTCAATTCGAATAAAGCAGCTGAAGCAGATACAAGGAGAAGATCTTAGAGAAATCATTCTGAACTGGTTCAAAGAGCTGATGCCTGACATACCAATAGATGGATCGGATCTGGACCGAGTCCACCGCGTGGGGGGGCAAAACTACAAAGGGACTAGAGATATTTTGGTGAAATTTGGTAACTATTATAAAAAAGAGCAAATCATGAAAGAATTGAGATCTTTGACCCAGTTACAATATAAAGGCAAAGCAGTGCAAATTTATAATGATCTTTCTCAACATACATTAAATTGGAGACGGAGTATTAAACCAATAACTGGAATGTTAATGCAGAACAAAATTCCATACGCATGGGGTTACCCGGTTTTCTTAAGATTTACATATGGGAGGAGGGAACACAGAGTAACCTCATTGGATCAAGGTAAAGAATTGCTGAAGAGGCTGGGTCTGGATGGGGAAGCAAATGGGGCTGGAGTGGGTGGGGGAGGGAATGAGGCTGGGACATCTGGAGAGTAAGAGAATTGTTAATTATGTTTGGAGATAATTGCAAATAGAAATGCTAATATAGAAACCTGCCGGCCAGGCGCAGCACTGCCTCCCCCCCCCCTTTAAAGTAGATGGCTGGAGTACTAGACTCACGGGGATATGAGGGGGGGATTAGAGTGGGGGGGTGGGGAGGGGGGGAAGGTAGGAGAGGAGGGATTGGGGTAGGAGGGTGGGGGTTTTATGTATGGAGTTTGTTTTTTTATGTAAGCAAGTTTGAACTGCTGAGCACAAGGGATCGGAAGAGATTTCAAAAGGGTGATTATGGATAAAAAGATAAAGGTATCAACACTCAATGTTAAAGGTTTGGGGGCAGTCGTGAAAAGGAAGAGAATAGAACAAATGCTTAATAAAGAGGGATCAGATATTATAATGGTCCAAGAGACACACCAAGGCTCCGAGAATTCGAATATGATAAAATTAAAGTGGTTAGCCTATTATGAAAAGTCATTAGGGACATCGAAAAAAAATGGAGTGGCCACTTTGATTTCAAAAAAAAGTGGGTTTATATTAGAAGAAGTAAAAAAGGATGATAAGGGCAGATATCTTATGTTAAAAGGTAAAATTGAGGGAAAGGTCTATACTTTGATTAATGTTTATGCCCCAAATGAGAGGCATAGAGAGTTTTTTATAAAGTTGTTTAAAGAAATAGAAGAATTTAAGGAGGGGTATGTAATATTAGCTGGGGATTTTAATATGGTTATGGATAATAAACGGGACAGGTCAAATCCCACTAATGCTGAAAAGAGGAACAATATGACTATATTGAATAAATTAGTAAAAGAAAATGATTATTTAGATTCGTGGCGTTTACTTAACGGGAATAGGCCTGGATTTTCATACTTTTCCCCAGTTCATCATACATACTCCAGGATAGATTATATATTTGTTTCAAAAGATTTTGCAACGAGGATTTGTAAAATGGAAATGGGGGTAATAAAAGTAACTGATCATGCCTTGTTAAGTCTAGAATTTACAGTTAAGAAAGATTATAAAGAGGCATATAGATGGAAGCTGAATACAAAGATATTGAAATATAATAAAATAGTAGATAAAATTCGGAAGGAACTGTCGGAGTCATGGGAAATTAATGAAAAAGGAGGAACAGCTGGGTCAGTCATTTGGGACACCATGAAGGCTGTAGCAAGAGGAATCTGTATTAGAGAAACATGTAGTTTAAAAAGACAACAACGTGCAGAACAGGAAAAGTTAGAGATAGAAATTAAAAACTTGGAGGAAAGATATTGGCGAGTTAAAGATAAATATAAATTAGTGGAAATACAAGCTAAGAAGAAACAATTAGAAAATTTAAATATAGAAGAGATTCAAAAGAATTTAATGTATATGAAAAGGGAATATTTTGAAAACAGTGATAAGAACTCGAGGTTGCTTGCCAAGCTCACACAAAAAGAAAAAGGGAGGAATGGGATAGAAACGTTGAAAGATAGCCGAGGGAATTATTGTCATGCAATGAAAGCTAAAATAAAAATTTTTCAGGAATTCTATCAGGAATTGTATAAGGGTAAAGAAATTCAACAAGAAAAGGTGGAGGAGTATATTGGAAGGTTTATAAAGAAGGGAATAAAATTAGAATATAAGGAGTTAATGGAGTCAGTAATAACTCAAAGAGAAGTTGAAGAGGTTATTGATAAGTTAAAAGTTGGTAAATCACCGGGAGCAGATGGTTTGGGTCCAGAATATTATAAGGTCTTCAAAGACTGTTTAGTTCCAAAATTAATGGAACTTTATAATAGGATATTATCAGGAGAGAAGATACCTGAATCATGGGAACATTCAGTGATAATTCTGATCCCAAAACCAGATAAAGATTTGACTAATCCCGATTCGTATAGACCTATTTCTTTAATAAATCAGGATGCTAAAATTTTTACATCTATTATGGCCAAACGGCTAAATAAATTTTTGGCAGAATATATAGGAGCAGATCAATGTGGGTTTGTGGTAGGAAGGCATATGCATAATTTAGTGGGTAGAGTTTTAAATGTAATAAATGTAATAAAAAAAGCAAATATTAAGGCAGGTATTATGGCATTAGATATTTTTAAAGCTTTTGATTGTGTGAGCTGGCAGGCACTAAAGAGTATTATAGATAAATTGGGATTTGGAAATAAATTTAAAAATGTAATAGAACAGCTATATTCCCAAAATACGGCGGTAGTGGTGGTAAATGATGGACTTACTGAAAAGATACGACTAGCCAGAGGAACAAGACAAGGATGTCCGCTCTCGCCGGTCCTGTTTGTAATGGTTATGGAAGTTTTGGCGAAGGCACTAAGGGAGGATGAAGAGTTAGAAGGAATTGGAGAGGTAAGGGAAATAAAGTTAAACATGTTTGCGGATGACACTTTATTGACCATTAAGAATCCATTAAGAAAATTAGAAAGAATTAAATATCAGTTGAGGGAATTTGAGGAAATTACAGGGTTAAAAATAAATTGGTCTAAATCAGAGATGATGTTGTTTAACTATACCAAGAAGGAAGAAAAGGATTGGGAATTTAAGGGAATGGAATTGAAAGTTAAGAATGAGATTAAATATTTGGGAATTAAAATTACAAAAAATTTAGAGAATCTTGAAAAGGAAAATTTAACGAGGTTAAAGAAAGAGGTATTAGAGAAATTGGAGAAATATAAAAGATTAAATTTATCTTGGTTCGGAAGAATAGCCTTAATAAAAATGAAGATATTAGCTAAAATTAATTTTGTATTTAGAATGTTACCTATAAAAATATCAGAAACCGAGATAAAAAGTTGGCAAAATATTATTAATAAATATTGTAATGGAGAAAAGAGAGCAAGAGTGAATAAAAATAATTGGTACCTAAGCCAAAAAAAGGGGGGAATGGGTCTCCCAAACATAAAATTATACTACGTAGCAAATAGATTAAGACATGTTGTAGAAGCAATTATGGGAGTAGGAGATTTATATTGGATGGAAGAAAAAACCATAAATAAGGTAGAGATGAATTTGGAGAATGTTTTTTTTAAAGACAGAGGAAGAAAGTGGGTTGGAAGTATAGATAATCCACTCCTGAGGACTCAATGGGAAATTTGGAGTAAATTTAAAGGGAAGCTGCTTCCGAGCAACTCTCCCTTAGCACCGATAATAATGTTAAAGAATTTCCCAGAGGATCTAAAGGGTAGATTATGTAAAATATTAAAAGAGAAAAATAAAATAAGATTAAAGGATTGGGTAAGAGATATTAAAACAAGAGAGGATATGGAAAATTTGTTAAAGGAGAAGAAGCTATCTTGGCTAGAATATGGTCAATTAGAGCAATGGAATAAAAAGTGGATTAAAGATAATAGAATGTGCAGAAAGATGACGAGGTTTGAAGAATTAGTAGTAAGTAAGGAGGAAGGGAAAGGAGGGAGTATAGTTTCAAAAGGATTAATGAGTGAAATATATAAAATATTGTTAGAGAAGGAGTTTAGAGAGAATACAGAGAAAATGGTTTGGGAATCAGATTTGAAGATACAAATAGGGCGACAGAGCTGGGAGGGACTATGGAAACAAAGAGTGTTGAGAAGTTTATCAGTAAGAATAAAGGAGAATTATTTTAAAATCCTATGGAGGTGGTACCTAACCCCGGTTAGATTGAATAAGATAAGTGATCAACATTCAGCAAATTGTTGGAGAGGTTGTGGGGAAAAAGGAACGTATTTACATATGTGGTGGCAATGCAAATATGTACAAAGATTATGGAAGATGGTGTTCTCAGAAATTGAAGAAATAGTGGGAATGAAAATAGAACAAACACCAAAAATAGCATTGCTGTCACTATTTGAAGATATAAAGTGTGGAAAAGGAACTATAGAGCTGATATCGAATTTGTTGGTTGCAGCACGACTGATGGTAGCTAGGAACTGGAAGGTCCAAGGGGAATATTCTATTGAGGAATGGTACAAAGAAGTATGGGACATAGCCATTAATGATAAACTGACATGTAATATTAAGTGGAGAAAAGGCGTAACTAAAATAAATGAGTTCGAAGGGATTTGGAAACAGTTCCTAGTGTTTGTGTTTACTAAGGGAAGTGGGAAACCACCAGCAGAAGAAACGATTAGATTTTGGACTCAAGAATGATCCCGAGGTGGGGGGTGCACTTTTATGTTAAGAACGAAGATGTTGTAGTATGATAAGGTATATGTAATAGTTTTTGATATTTGTACTCAACAATCATTCAATATGTATGCAGCAGATTAAAAAAAAAAAAAAAAAAAGATCTGTGACTAGACAAGCACAGCAGGCCACTGGAGAGTCTCTAACTTAGCTCCAACATTTGTTATTGCTTGACAGATCAGATCTTTGTGTGCAGTCTGCCTGCTTTTAATGGATTGCTATTTATCATTCTCTGATAATAAAAAAATCATCTTTAAAAAAAAAAAACATAATGATTTGACACAAGGGCCCCGTTCAGACAATGCGTAAACCATGCTGCTTAACCACAAAATGGTTAATGAAATGCATTACCATTTTGTGGTTAAGCAGCATGGTTTAGCGTGTTGTCTGAATGGGGCCACCATGTAGATCTGGCCCTAGTTGCACACAGGATGCCAAGCAGGACTATGTAAGGATTATGCTTACATAAGAGAAAACACACATGATTTTTTACACAAGAAAAAACCCTTGCAAAGCTCGTAATCTGATACAGACATGCGTTGGAACAAGTTTTGAGCTGGAAATTGGAGAACCGTGATGAGCTAAAGTTTTGCTGATTCGCACATCCCTCGTTTCCAAGAATCTGCTAACATAAGAACATCAGAAGAGCCCTGCTGGATCAGACCAAGGGTCCATCTAGTCCAGCACTCTGTTCACTCAGTGACCAACCAGCCATCAGCCAGGGATGAACATGCAGGATGCTCCCCTTGACCTCAATGGGGCTTGCAAACGTTTAAATCTGGTTGGATCACTTCTGCTTCCAATAACTGCCCTAAGAAACTGAGCAGGGGAAATCTGGGGAGGATATTTCAGGGGGGGCATGTCCCCCTATGCTCCCCTCCCCAGCTGCACAGGTGACGGAAATGTCACTTCAGGTTAAGGAAAGTGTAATGCTGTTTGTGCAGGATGCTGCATGCTGTTGACCACAATCACAGCTGAGTCACACAACCCAAATGGAAAGAGCACAAGGCTTCTTTTGTAATACACCCTCAGTTATATCTGAAGGCTTCAGAAAGGTTCTACCTGCATAAGTGGATGACGTCTTACAGTGCTGGGGAAAGCATTTCTCCCTTACCAAATCACAACATTCCAGCTACAGCCATTTAGATTACCCTTATCACGCACATAGCTTGAATGCAGGTACATAAAGTCCTAAATGACTTGGTACCTGGGCACCTGCAGAAATGTTTACAGGGCTTGCGCCAAGGGCAGGCATTACTGGGTGCCTTCTGAGGACCCGCTCTCCAGCAAGGGACCACCAAAAGAGCCCCCTGCCCTTGTTCCTTCTCTTCACCATTGCAGCCTGCTTATTCACCTGCCTCTTGTTCTGGCCCAGACAATGTTGGTGGTGAGAAGGCAGAGCAGAAGATGACTCTGCCTACTTGCTCCGTGGCTCTCTGCCTTTAGCAATGATGAGACAGAAGGAAAGGAGCAACAGCAGCTGGTGACAATGGTGGTGAGAAGGTAGGCTCACTGAAGAAGGTGGTCCATTGGAGCTATCTTGTTCAGAGGCCCTCAAAAACCTAGAGCAGCCATTGTGTTAAGGTTGGATATTGGCAACAGCCAGGAGTGAGTTGGAACCATGAGATCAAACTCAGGGAATCATATCTGTGGAATATGCAGAACAGATGCACATCACAGCCAAGAAGACCGTCTCACTTAATTGAAGTCCCAGCCCAAACAAGAAGCTATTTAAAGCCCTTTCTGTCTAGAAAGGCTCAATGGCCAGCCTGCGTGGCTAGGGCCAATCCAGAGCCTGAGATTATGTCATTGGCAGAAAAAATAAAGTTCTGAGCTGCAGTTCTGATAGCTCGCCACACAGGGAAGCAACCAAAAGAACTGAAAGTTAATTGTTGTAGCTCCAGCAGCTCCTGACAAGCTGCCTTTGTTAATGAATGTTCATGGCATTTGTCAATAAATTCTCCAGCTTAGCTAGTTTAAACTTTGTCCTGCCATGACACCTTATCATCTAGAGGATTGCTAAATCCTCACAGTGAAAAAGCTTTCATGTCGATATCGCTATCACTGTCACTGTTATTATCTATATCATTTATTAGGGATTTATGGGAGTTTGGGAGTGAAATCCCATCGGATTTAAATATTTTGGTCTTGGCAGATTTCATTCCATTTACTACCACCCGCTGGTGTCAATTCAATCTGTGACGAGTCCAATCTGTGACTAGTGGTAGAATTTTGTGCAAATGGGATCGTGGTGGTGGGTTTTCAGATCCCATGATTTGCACAAATGGGTTCATTTCTTTATTATTGTTCTTTTGGGTGTATTCAAATTTGCACAAATGATATCATCATTTTTTTTATTTCTTAGGTCTTTAAATGTGCACAAATGGGGTTGTATTGTGTTTTGTTTTGTTTTTTTAAAAAAAGGTATCAGTGGTTTTCTGCAAGTCCACCTGTCGACTATGGCCACAACTAGATGTAAGGTTTATCCTGGGATCATCCAGCGTTCACCCCTGCCTGAGCACTGGATCCCTTGTGAGTCACCTAGGCCACAGCTAAGACCTAAGGTTTATCCTGGGATCATCCAGGGTTTGCCCCTGCCTGAGCACCGGATCCCCTGTGTGTCACCTAGATGAACAGGTTTCACCCCTGGACGATCCAGGGATAAACTTTATGTCTAGCTATGGCCCTCAGTGAACAGGTTTGACCCCTGGACAATCCAGGGATAAACCTTAGGTGTAGCTACGGCCTATGTATTCCCATTGTAAATACCCTTGTTAGTTTCATTCTCTACGCATATTACTTCATTTAGCCATGTAGAGCCAAATTCCATATTTGTCAAAGAACTTGTCAAGTTCATCCTCTGCTTCAGCATTTCCCCAGTGAGGCACAAATTTAAAGAGCTGAAAGATCTGCCACGTTTATAATTGTACAACAGACTATTGGTTATTTGAGGGTTGTTTAACATGCATATATCACTATACAGAGCCTGCTGGTGTGTGTAGCCTGCTATGTGTTAATTCTATTATGAATGCAAGGACAGGAGAGTTAATATTGATCTGCAAACAATATAATCCCAAATTGCCCTTTGGTAAGAAGGAATATTTATAGCAGCATGCCACAAAGGAATGCACTGCCTTTGATCTTTGAATGATTAATTTCTTTTGCACAGTTGATGTAATTGCAGCTGATCCCTGAATGGGAAAGCCATATATCTTTTACAATGTAAACATTCTGTGCCGTAATTTGTAAGGTGAGACTCAGTGCTGGCATTATGGCCGCCTTTTCCAACTTGGTGCACTCCAGATCTTTTGGACTTCAACTCCCATCAGTTACAGGGTACCAGTTGGGGAAAGGTGCTCTATCGTTTGGGACCTAGACCAAGAGAACTATGATAGGTCATGGCCTCCTCCACTGCCTCCTATCCCATTACTGACCACCTCTGGAACATCCCCACTCTTTCCAGAATCCAGCCTGGGGAAAGGAGACAAGGTTGAGGAGAGAACAAGGACAGAGGTGATAGGAGATGGGACACAGCTTGCTTGCACTCCCTTGAAACAAGGAAGTTGGTGTTCATGGGTTCATAAAGAGCATGAGATAATTGCATTGCATTCCCCCCCACTCCCATAGGGGGGCCCCTACCAGCAGCACATGTGTCAGCAAAAAAGTGGTCCTTGTGGGACCCAAAGAAGACTTGCCACATGGGGATTGAACGTCAGTTCCATGGGCCAAATCTGGCCCACCTGAGGTCCCTTTTCTGGCCCTCGAAGGTAGGGATGGACGGGCTCACCCATGTCCAATTTGCCAGATGCTCGCCCTGCCGCCATCACTGCCTGCCCCTGCTCACAGCGCTGTGTGAGCTCACAACCAATTATTTCATGCTCCGTTGTGTGCAACAAGGGAGGCTCTGGGAATTGGTCCAGTGGCAGCGCTGCAGCTTGGCTCTGTTACCAAGTTGTATGGCTTGGGAAGGGTTGCAAAACACAGCAGTATAACAGAGTATCCATTATTTTATCTTTAAAAGTAATAAATCAAAATTAGAAATTCAAAAGGTATCCAGCTGACCTCTTACAGCTTACGGATGATGATGATGATGATGATGATGATGATGATGATGATGATAATGATGATGATGATTGTAGTGCTTACAGTGTTTACAGAATTTGAAGTGTGAAGTCCTTGCTAATGCTGCCTCAAAGTAGGGATGTTGCAGAAATCCAAAAGGGGGTGGAGTCCGGTGGAGTCCCCACCCTTCAACCTTCTGGATCCCACTCGCAGAGCTACAGCCACTTACTTGGACCTGTTCATCAGGCGCTTGCACAGTGCCTGCCCAATCCCCTTAGCGAGCCACCACTTTGCCTAAAAGTGATGGCTCCGGGATTTCAAGGAATCTAATGTTGCATAAATGGCCCCTTTACGGTTAGGTTTCTGTAGGGTGACCCTATGAAAAGGAGGACAGGGCTCCTGTATCTTTAACACTTTAACAGAAAAGGGAATTTCAGCAGGTGTCGTTTGCATACATGCAGCCCCTGGTGAAATTCCCTCATGCCTAGCATGGCCAGATACAAAACAGGGCAGGGCTCCTGCAGCTTTAACTGTTGTGATGAAGAGGAAATTTGACCAGGTGCAACATGCATACAAATGACACCTGCTGAAATTCCCTTTTCTATGCAACTGTTAAAGCTACAGGAGCCCTGTCCTCCTTTTCATATGGTCACCCTACCCAGGATCATCCCTGTGCATCCAAATGACACACAGGAGATCCCGAGAGCAGGCAGGGATGGTCCCTCCATTTGCCTGGGATAATCCTTAGGTCTGGCTAAGGCCATGGTCACCCTAGTTTCTGGAAATTCCGAGCTGCCATTTTAGCACCAAATGGGGGCTCACTAAGGGGACGGCCAGCCCCGCAATGCTTCTTGGGTGCTCGCCAGGTCATCCGGCAGCAGCGGTTTGGTGAGCAGCAAAGACAGACGGAGGCGAGTCTGTCCATCCCTACCGAAAAGTAAAGCTGCATTCCACAGATTTTTGCCTAGCACAAATGACATCAAAGTAGAAATGGAAAACGAAACACGATTTAAAGCTAAATGAAGGAAAATCATTTTTGTACTTACATAGTACCCAAACCTGTAGGACCTTGGGGAAAAAAAGGTTACAGACACTTGCTTTTTGCCACCTCATTGCAGACAGTACATTCAGAAAGCAAGGTCCCTCAACCCACCTTGGCGCCCCCCTCAACTCACCTACCCCCAATGGCCAGCCTTGGGCACATCTGGTTTATGGTCTGGGGGGCCCTCAGCAGGGCGGTCTCCCGGGACTTTTTCCTACTTGGATATCTGGGTCATCACCTTGGTAGCCTCAGCTGCAGCCACTACCAAGTTCCAGTTCCAGAGCATCATGGGTAAAAAAAAAAAGATGTCCACCCCGCAAAATCCTGGCAGCTGCTGTGCTTTCTATCCACAATGCATCACAACGGGGATGTCCGTCACATTGCATTTTAGTTACATTAAGATGCCAGCTACCACTGTGGCCTCCAAGAAGACTGGAGTAGGGTGGGGAATGGTGGGCTCCTTCAGGGGTCACCTGAGGCATAGCCCCAGCTTTTGCCTGTCTGTATCTCCTCTATCTCTCTGTCTATCTCTCCTCTCTCATCTCACACTATTGCCCCGCTCGTGCTCTTCGCTCCTCTGATGCCATGTTTCTCGCCTGCCCAAGGGCCTCTACTTCCCTTGCTCGGCTTCGCCCATTCTCTTCTGCTGCCCCTTACGCCTGGAACGCTCTTCCAGAACATTTGAGAACTACAAGTTCAATCGCAGCTTTTAAAGCTCAAGTAAAAACTTTTCTTTTTCCTAAAGCTTTTAAAACTTGATGTTGTGCGGACTTTACACTGTTAGTTTTACCCTACCCTGTGTCTGCTTACCCTACCCTGTGCCTGTTTGCCTTCTCTTCCCCTCCTTATTGTTTTACTATGATTTTATTAGATTGTAAGCCTATGCGGCAGGGCCTTGCTATTTACTGTTTTACTCTGTACAGCACCATGTACATTGATGGTGCTATATAAATAAATAAATAAATAATAATAATAATAATGTATGGTGCCCTGTCTTGACATGCTGGCTTTCTTCTGACAACATTTTTGGCAGCGTCTGTGTATATGTGTGTGAAGGCATTAACTATTAAAAGAAGCTGGTGGTGATCTCATCACTGTCATATAATAGCCTTTCAGCTCCAAGGTTTGCATCCCTGGCGAGAGAACCAGCAATAATAACTTACTTCCCCGAGGTTGATAGCTTGATAATAGTTTCATAATTGTTTTGCTTGGTCTGTTGCCACAATACGATTGTGAATTCAAAGAAACAGACAAAAGGAGGCTCATGCCTAGTTGATATATGTGTGTAATAGGAGATCATCTTTGAAACCATATTCCAGGAATGACGAGGTCATTCACCTTGGTCTTGTCTCTGCTTGTTTCTGGTGCCCTCTGTAGCTGCAACGGGTCAGTCCGAGGCTTATGCAATATTAGTCTATCTGATTCAGCCTGGTGGATGCTTATAAGAAGCATTGGCCCTGATTGGTCTCAAGTTAGTTGCAATAAATGGGACTTATAGTTGCAATTAACTTCAAGCCCTTTGTTTCCAGAAGAATCTGAAGAAGACTAGCTTTCTTTGGAACAGGGCTTTTAGGTTCCCTAGTTTTCAGAAGTTAGCTGAGTATTCTCCCCTACTTTTGATTCCCTTTTCTATCTTACATATCCCCCAACATTTGAAGGAGGGGAGAGGTATGAGTACAATTGGATTGGTTCAAGTACACACGAGTTGGACAAGGTGAAGTGACGGGCATGTCTTGCCAAAGCAGGGCAAACCATTTTCACCGTGACCATAATGCTCCCGCACATCAGCGCAAACAGAAGCATCTATTTAAAATGCAAATTGTAGGCATGGGTGTGAGGCTGATCCAAATCAGAACCTCAGCAGAAGGAAGGGGTTAAAGTGTCCCTACCTGACACCACACCAGGGTCTGGTTCAAGATTTGCTCCCTTGTATCTGCATTTTCTGTTTTGAAAAGTCCTGTGTGCAAGAGCTAACCATGGCCTAATCTACACCAAACAGGATATTGCGCTATGAAAGCAGTATGAAAGTAGTATATAAAAGGCAGGAGCCACACTACTGTTTTATATTGAACTGTTGGGGCCCACTGACACATGCCATACTGCTATATCCTGTGTGGCTTGGCTCCTGCCTTTATATACCGCTTTCATACCGCTTTCATAGTGCAATATCCTGCTTGGTGTAGATTAGGCCCACGTGAATAACTTCACCTCTAGTTTGGCCCTCAACAATGCCAGATGCTGCTCTGTCTAAGTAATGAAAACACAGAGACCAGAAGGAGACAGCCCACGTTTCACCCTCTTGAAGCCAGCATGGCATATTTATTTTGTTTTTAATTACTTATATATTTGTTTAAAAATATTTATATGCCAGTCATGGAAAACACATCCAGGCCAAAATAGAAGGTTAAAATCATAATATAAAAGTATCAATACGGCCACTGGCCCATCTGAGTATAGAGCAGGGATGTTGGAGGAATCCTGTTGAGGCTCCCCAACCCCCCAGACTTCACCTCATCTTCTGCTAGCTGGCCCAGCTCAATCTGCAGCGAGTCAGGCCAGCCAGTGGATTTTCAGTGGTTTTTAATTTGCTTAAACCATGGCTACAGTTTGCACAAATTATGCCCATTTGGGACGTAGTTTGCGCAGATTATTCAAATTGTGGTCACAATCTGCACAATTTAAGCAATTTACAGCTGAATTTGTGTAAATCTCTATTTGCACAAATTACTGCCAATTTAAAAAAATGCAAGAAATCCCCAGAATTTGAGGAACACCTGCAGCTTTGCTCATAAATTCAAGCCAATTGGACACACTACGGAATTCTGGCAAACCCCAAAAGGACCATATTTCCCAGCAACGGACATCCCTAGTAGTGACTAGTAGGGATGTGCTCCGCTCCGATTAGAAGCGGAGAATCAGAAGTGAATTGGCCTGCTCCGCCTTGCCCAGAGTGGACCGGGGACCCGTAGAAGCACGGCAAAGAGAAGCGCCCATACGCGGAGCGCTTCATTTTTCGTGGACCGATCCGATCGCCATTTTGAAAAATTTCGCCCATAGGATTGCATTGCGGAAAAGAATACTGGATAACTGTGTTGTTTTTTAAGCTATATTTCTGAAACTTCTTGTGCGTAGAGAGTCATGGCTGGGGGTCATTTTGAGCCTATTCTCAGCTCTCTGCGTGCTGCGGTTCGCTTGCTAGAATTTTTGGAAAAATCAGGTAAAACAGCGGGGAAAATACCTTTTTCGAAGGGCTGAGGGGCAGAGTCAACTCCCTGTCATGATCACATGATCCCAAAGTTGGAGGAGGGGATAGGCAAAACGCGTAACTTGGGATTCTGGGAACTTCTCTTTCTTAGTCTGAACGGACTTTTCCCAGTGTTTTTTAAAACAGTAGCCCCACCAAATGCACAAACACAACCTGAAATCATATACTAAGCCAATAATAAGAGATAGAAAACACAGCACTGTTACCCACCCTAACTTTGGGGAACAACTGAATAGATGTGGTGCAAGGGGATGAGCTCCCCTAGGGCATGGACGTGCCCTGTGCACTCTCCTGTCCTTGGAGGGCCATCAGAGCCCTCCAAAGGTAAATCACTGGAGAGAATGCCTATCATGAGTTGAAGTGATCGTTTGCTTCTTAAAGACTGGTACCTAGACAGGACCAGTCAAATTGGCAGATGATTCCCCCTCCTCTTGGGCACGTCCACTCCCCTCTTACTGGTAAAAGACAGATATAGCCTTTTTTAAAAAATTCTTCTTGTTGTTTATTCAGCAACACTGCTGCTTTTAATTCCACCTTTTAATTCCTTTTAATTCTGCTTTTAATAGATTTAAATTCCAGCTTTAAATCTATATCTAGCTACCATGTTGTTGTTGTTCTCTTTTTACTTTAGATTTGACGGAGGGGCCCTAATTCAGACCCTAGCTTGGGAAGTAGGGGGACTTTTAAGGTCTGGATCAGATGCCCCTGCCCCTACTCAGGGGTAGGGATGTGTGAATCAGCAAAAACCAAGTTCACCAAAGTTCTCCAAATTCTGTCTCAAGGCTCATTCCAACTCGAGTCTGTATCAGATAGCAAGATTGTGTGTGTTTTTCTTTTTGCGTAAAAATTTGTCCATATTTTCATGCACATTATTCAAAATGTACGCATTGATTGTGTACATCTTCAAAATATATGCATTCTTTCCCACTTGATGAGAGCATATTTGTGTGCATTTTTCAAAAGAATGCTTTTTTATATACACACTTTTTTCTAATGCCCGCATGGTGTTGAATACATTTGTTTTTGTCTGCAGTTCATATTGGAAGCTCAGAAATATACAGATTTCAGCCACAGATTGCATCCAAGTCTGTGTTTGATCCAGAAGGTGTTTGATCCAGAAGGTTTGATCCTTTATTCCTCATATTGAGGCAGTAGCTAAATCCTGCCGTTTTTTCCTGTATAATATTGCCAGGATTCGATTATTTTTGTCTGTCTCTTCTGCCAAGACGCTTGTTCATGCACTGGTTATTTCTCGGTTGGACTACTGCAACCTTTTTCTCTCTGGCCTTCCTTCTTCTCACATCAGTCCGTTGGTTTCTGTTCACCACTCTGCCGCGAAGATCATCTTCTTGGCTCGCCGCTCTGACCATGTTACTCCACTTCTGAAATCTCTTCATTGGCTTCCAATTCACTTCAGAATCCAATATAAATTTCTCCTGTTGACCTTCAAAGCTTTTCACAGTCTCGCTCCTTCCTATCTCTCCTCTCTCATCTCACACTATTGCCCCGCTCGTGCTCTTCGCTCCTCTGATGCCATGTTTCTCGCCTGCCCAAGGGTCTCTACTTCCCTTGCTCGGCTTCGTCCATTTTCTTCTGCTGCCCCTTACGCCTGGAACGCTCTTCCAGAACATTTGAGAACTACAAGTTCAATCGCAGCTTTTAAAGCTCAGCTAAAAACTTTTCTTTTTCCTAAAGCTTTTAAAACTTGATGTTGTTCGGACTTTATACTGTTAGTTTTACCCTACCCTGTGCCTGTTTACCCTACCCTGTGCCTGTTTGCATTCTCTTCCCCTCCTTATTGTTTTACTATGATTTTATTAGATTGTAAGCCTACGCGGCAGGGTCTTGCTATTTACTGTTTACTCTGTACAGCACCATGTACATTGATGGTGCTATATAAATAAATAATAATAATAATAATAATAATAATAATAATAACTTGTTAAATCTGGATCAAAATCAAACTGAAACTAATTTTTTCAGACATCCCTACCATGGAATAAAAAGAAGGGGCGGGGAAAGGCATAGTTGCACCACATGAGTTTCAATTAATGGCTGTTTGGTCCTGAGATCAGTCCAGATTTTCTTTGGAATCCTGCCTTCTAGTCACTTTGCTCACTTTCTTTGAACTAAATTGTGCCCAAGGGCTTTTCAAAAGATGAACCCAAGCAAAGTTCAGCGTGTTTCTTTACAGGCATGACAAATAGGCTCAAACACAACCCTCAAGCTTCCTGAAGCTCCATTCCACATACCTGCTTCCCTCAGATTATCCCTGTAGTGCTAAGCTTTTGCAGCTGTTGTTGTTTTTGCTACCGGGCGACAGCGATCCTTTGCATACCAGGAAGTGAGTTTAAGGGGGGAAATGTAAAAAATCATTAAAAATCAATGGATGACCCAATCTGATTCAAATTTGGTATGCTTAAAGCTCTTCCTAATATCTATTACTGTGCCAATTTTGGTGTTTTAATTTTCAAAGCTTACGCAAATGTAAGCATTTCTTTAAAATCCTGCTCCTGCGCCCCAGCGGCGGCTCAGAAGACACGCCCAAAATGTAGGGGCTAAATACGGGGAATCTTTTGGCTTTATTGCACAATTAAGGCAGGATACATGGGAGTACTGCACAATCAAAGCAGATTATAAACTGGAAAACTTCTGAGTCCTTTGCACGCAATTCGCAGTGATTGCACAGTATAACGCTGGTGTGATAAAGCTCCTGCAAAGCCAAATGCAATCTACAAATAACATTTCCAGTAATACAATTCATTATATAATGCACACGTTTCAAGTAACCATAATAGAGTAGCCTCTTTCAGAAAGGTTTGGGAGGGCAGGACCCTGACTGACTCCAGCTAAAAGAGCTAGGGAGCCAGCCCGGCTGAGCGCTTAGCAATGAGCACTTTTTGGAGGCCCCCAAAACTGTGCTTTGCCTCTCCCCCCTTGTGCCAATCATGGCCTTAAAGGTGCTCTTAAACCAAGAGGCTGTTAAGGACACAATCGGTATGGGGAGGTATACGATTTCCTCCAGATTGGGGAAATCGCAAATTTCCCCCCTCCACTCTAATGGTGGTTGCCACCATTTGAATGGATGGGAAAAATATACGATTTCCCCAGCCTGGGGGGAAATGTGTTTCTGTGTGTCCCCACCCACCCACTGATGGGGGCCTTAATAGCACCTGTTAATAGGACCTTTAAGGCCCTCATCAGCTGCTTGGGGGGGAGAGAAACACAATTTCCACAAGGCTGGGGAAATTGTGTATTTTCTCCTCCAGCCTTAGGGAAATTGCATATTTCCTCCTGCTATATTTATGGAGAAAGGACAATGGATGCATGCAGGTCCAGGCAGAACTGAGTTCCACCCGGACCTGCATTCCCTTTGTCCTGCAGCCAGTGATGGGGCAGAAATCCACCAGGCACATCCATCAGGGCCCAGGAGAGCCAGACACAGGGGCGTCTGCTGCCCTTGCAGGCCCAGGTAGATTTTTACCCCATCACTAAGAAGGGCTGTTCCTGCTGCTGCTCCTGGTACCTAGATACAATCAGGATGGAGTCTCATTTGTGTGTGGCTTGGGCAACATTTCATGTTGCTAACATGTATTGCGATGAAGATGAAGATGAGGATGATGAGGATTTTGTACTTCTTTTGTGTCAGACCCTAGTATGATTGTGTAATCTTAGTGGACTGTTTAATCTCACTGTGTATTTATTAATGTGAGATATTTTAGCTTATTACAAATCAACTCCAAATGCACTTTACCTTTTGCGTCTTTCACGGCCTTGCCTGATGGAGGCTGGTGACTCCAATGTCAGTGGAGCGATGAATCTGCTCCAGCTCACCATCAGAACCAGCCAGAACTCTAAAGGACCTGTTCAAGGTGCTGGGCCCTATCTTCAAAATAAGTTCAGAACCTTGAAGAGCTCCTTTAGAGTTCTGACCAATACCCAGAGCAGATTCACCACCCCACTAACTTCAGAGCCACCAGTTTCCACTGGCCTTGATTATAATATAAACCAGACCCGGCCATTTGCTGCTATGCCATAGCCTTACATAGTAACATAAAACCTTCACTCTTGCTATCCAACTGGTTTTCAATCTAATAATTGCCAGCATTGGAAGCGCACCGAGTTCCACTAAACGGGACAGCCCTAATCCTAAAAGAATGGGTTGGGATAATCCCCCATGGCAAATCCCACCTCTGTCAAATAGCTGTAATGAATATCAATTCAGTGTGACATTTAGACTTTCCCATGGTGCACACCAGGAAATATTAAGAAGAGAGTTCTTACAAGTTAAAAAAAGGAGTTGGTAATACTTATTTAAATAAATAAATAAATAAATAAATAAATAAATAAATAAATAAATAAATTCCCACCACCACAAAGGAAATCATGGATAGAAGCAGAGAGCTCCTGGGAGGTTTCATCCCATGTTTGTAGGTTTTATGAGCTTGTGTGGGTACAGTCTTGACTTCTAATTTCTAGACAGCACTTAGAAAATTTCAGGCACTTTGTAAGATGGTTGTGACAGGCCCTGTGCATGGACACCTTCATGGCCAATGGCTGTCACTTGTCCCTTCCTCTTTATATTGGTCTATTTCTTTTCATGTCACCTAAGAGAGCACTTCTATGCTCTTGTGGAGCCTTCTAAGATAGGAGCACTCCATTCTCCCCTCTGCTCTGCTGTGAAGTGTGGAAGTCAGGAGGGAGGCTGGGGGTTTTCCTCCAGCCATGGACAGAATAAAACCTGTCCCTCCCAATGGGAAGGAACATTTGGCTGCCCACTTGGAAATGTTTCCTGGGGCATTGTCAGGAGCTGGGAGACATAGGGTACCCTGGATTCTTGGCCATTCCCTCTGTATCCATCAGAACACCCCTAATACAGTACCTCCATCCCTGTCCCCTCTATGATGTTGGAGTTCTGACCCCACAGAGGGAACTACCATAGAAACCTCTGCAGATGAAGCCTGGAGGGAGGTTCTAACATTGGGAAAATCCCAGTGAGCTGGAAGCTCTGACTAAGATCTCAGAGGGGATTTTCTCACACAATCCTATAGCCCCAGGATGCTGCCTAGAGACCACAGGACTGCAGCTTCACTAAAGAAAACTTCCACACTTTACTGAGCTCCGAGTTTACATTTGCGACCAGTTTCTGTTTGCAGTTCATTTCTGCCACCGGTGAGTGAGGTCATTTTAAAAGACAGGCTTGGTGGTTTTGCTGTCGCGTTTCCCTTCAGAAGCCTTGGCAACCAAGGCCAATGAGCGGGCAAAGCACGTAAAAATAAAGGAGAGGCTTCAGAAATAGAGGCTCTTACAAGCTGCTTATTCACACTCCGGTGAGATCGAAACCTAGGTCCGAGGAACCTTGAATCATCCAACTACTCACCTGAGGAATATCTACAATAGGACAACCTGTACAGGATGTGCTGAGTAACGGCTGTTGTTAAAGAAAAGAAAAGAAGAGAAGAGAAAAGAAAAGAAAAGCCAGAGACCATTGCAGAAACTGCCTTTCAGATTGTTGTTCTGCAGCATGGGAGAGCAATGGTCAAGTATGCAGAGGTATCATCAGAGGCAGAGATACAATCAACAAGTATTGGAAGGCCATCTAGTCAATTTAAGATACAGCCACAGCATCTCTGTCAGATGGTCATCTAGCCTCTGCTGAAATACCTCCAGCAAAAAAACTCCCAACACCTCCATTGTCGAACACCTTTTACCAATGGGAAGGTTTTGCTAATGTTGACACTTTGTTTCTTTCCTTAAGAACATAAGAAGTACCATGCTAGATCAGACCAAGGGTCCATCTAGTCCAGCACTATGTTCACACAGTGGCCAACCACCTTTTGGGCAGAGATCAACAAAGCAGGGCATGGCGCGACATCACCCTCCCACCCGTGTTCCCCAGCAACTGGTGCACGCAGGCTTACTCCCTTGGATCCTGGAGGTAGCACATAGCCATCAGGGCTAGTAGACACTGATAGCCTTCTCCTCCTTCCTTCTTTCCTTCCTTCAGGATTAGCATTTAGAAAAAGGATGGACTAATTTCAGGGGAAACACTTGGCACACAATCTAGGCACACGCATGGGCGACAGCGACAGCGGCAGGGCCCGGTAAATCCCACTTACCTTTCCGGCGGAGCTCCGGATCGAGGCGAAGGATCCGCCTTCACCTCAATCCTCTTTGCCTCCACCTTAAGGGGAGGCGAAGCACCCCACTCCGCTTCTAATTCGCCGGTCCGATTAGAAGCGGAGCACATCCCTAGAAAAAATAACAATGTTGGTGCCAGGCATTCCTCGTCAGTAATGTGATTTGCAAATAAAAGCAGTGAGTTCAGAAAGCACGTACGCTTAAAAAATGTGAACCTTTGAAAAATGTAAACAAACCTGCTTTAATCAAGGGGAGAAAAGGTGTGTAGATTTCAAAGATTCACACCATCGATGGGGCAAATTTGGGAAACGTGCCAAAGAAATAAATGGATCTTCATGTGAAAAGAAAAGAAAAGGAAGGTCATAATCTGATATGGACATGAGTCGGAAGGAGCTTCAAGGTGGATTTTAGAGAACTTCTCTGATGCGTCCATCTCTCCTGCTGGTGGCTGCTGCAGAAGATCAAGTAGAGTGGAAATTCCCACCTCCCCCTTAAGTGTTGGAAACAAAAGGTCCCTCAGTCATCTACCACTGCTTCTAATTGACTCCAGACGACATATACTTCACCAATGTACTTATAGCAGCTCCACACTTCCTTTGTCCAAAGTCCGGGAAGTTTGCTGAAAGCAGTGATTTCCATTCTGCACGTGTGTGTTTTGTGCAAAGAGTGGAGGCGTTTACTCCTCACTGTCAGATGTCCAGGTGGTACACACAAATCGAGAGAGAAGGAGGGGGGGTACCTCTAAGACATTTAGAGCTTTTCATGCATCACGAGAACTGTGAAGGCAAGCGGAACTCAAAGGCTAGGGAGAGCGGGATGTGAATGCATGCTTTCAAAAAGTACTCTATTGCGAAACATTGCAAGGAGCAGCTCTCATTTAATTAATGAATTAATCTTGCTGACTAGCTTGATGAGATCATCCACATGCTCACAGGAAATATTAGTCACCCCCAGGAACTGAATCTGATAAAAGAAATGAAAAGGGAAAGCCCATTTGGTTACTTTAGAGAGGAAGGTAAGGAAGAAAAGGAAGAGTAAAGATTGGGGGGAGATATGTTTTCCACCAAGCTACCTACATCCATTCCTTTGCCTGAAGGCTCTCTTTCATCAAGAAAAGTAGCCGTGGGTTACACAGCGTCAGATTGGGACCTCTGAGAGAATTGACGGGTGGAGGGGGACTGTGTAACCCATCTGTTTCTGAAATTTATCTGCTGCATATTCTCTCTTCCACAGAGAGGAAAGGTATTGCATATGCTAATAGCAGAATCTGGTGGTTAAGTGCCGATCACTTCTGAATGAAATGGGCCCACCCAGAAATTAAGCGTTAGTGGTATCTACCTATCTGGGGGACAGGCCTGGTAAGTAGAACTATGTAAGGTTGTAAATTCAAAGTAAAGAACCATATATGCCGCTGGGAAGAGTAAACACACCCCGAATGAATGAGAACTGAGCATCCAGGAACTGCAAAACACTGATGGTGTCAATTGGGGAAGGGAGGAAAATAAGGGGGCATGCAGCCCCCATGCCTTCCCACACAGGCATAGCCGCTCCCAAATTTATCAATTACTGGCTGCCCATTTTTGACTGATACCCTATGTTGCCATTCGCCCATCTGTTCCTGGCCTCCCTTTGCCAACCCCCCAATTATTTCACACACACATATCTGAACACATCTGCCAATCACCAGGGATTCCAAGCACTGCTGCTTCCACTTCTTGCTGGATGCTCTAAGAGGTGGTCTCAGAGGGCCTCCCTCCGAATGCTTGAAGACAACGCATCTTCCAGAAGCTAGGTTTCCAGACGTCTGGCACTTCAACTCCCAGAAGCCCCTGCCAGCATGGCCAAGGGTCAGGAATGCTGGAAACTGAAGTCCAAAACTTCTGGAGATCTAAAGTCTGCCCACCCTTAGGGATGTACCAATTATGCAAAATCCATTCTGTCTGTGTTTTGCACTTAGGTGCCTTGCATTCTGCCGCCCTTTCGTTAATGGAATTGGGTTTTCTCCAGTTTCCCAAATTTTCAGAAATTCACATTTGCACAAATTCTCAAGTGCAAAAATGCATAAATCCCCCCAATGCACAAATCCCTCCAAATATGCAAATCTATCAAAATGTGCATTTTCATGGGGGAAATGTGCATTTTTATCTTATTATTATTATTATTAATAATAATAATAATATTTTTCTCTGCCTAGGTTTGTATGAAAGTTTGGAAAGTTAAAAGAAAATGTTGTGAACCACTGAGAGATTCTGTTATATTCAGTGATATATAAATGTAACAAACAAATAAATAAAACAGTCCACAAGTCCATGGAATCCTTGTGACTCAGGAGAAGTCTTTCAGCTAAAGAATCCCCAGGATGGGTTCATAGAAATCCAAATTCACTTGCTTCCATTGCTGTCACAGTTTCCATGCGCTGTCACAAAGCTCTATGGCCCACTGGCTGCTACTTTCAGCGCATCTGCAACTGCCATTGCTCTTAGGGCAGACCCAGAAGCGCACTCTTCAAAATATAAGTGTTAAAAGGTCTGGCTGTTGAAGGTGGAGGGGTGATGTTTGAGAGAAACCAGAGTTGCAGTACATTTAATTAATGAACGTATTTATTTATTTATTTAGAGTATTTTTATCCCGCACCTCAGCCAAAAGGCTCTCGGAGCAGCTTACAATGTATCAATAAAGAAGACAGTCCCTACCATCAGACTTACATTCTAAAAAAGACATGACACACAAGGAAAAGTGGATGGGGAAGGAAGAGGGAGAAAATAAAAAGAAATTAAGGAGACTGCTTAGGCTGGTGGGAAGGCCTTGCTCCGTCCTCTCATCTCCCAATGGAGGGGCAAACCAACAGCTCCTTCTTCCCCACAAGGTGAAGATGTTAGCCCTGGGGGGGGGGGGTCCAACTGAAGCAGGCTCTGATGGTCCCTGCCTACTCCAGTCTCCCTCTTGAAACTTGGAATGATTTAAATAAGTGAAATTCAATCATATTCTATTGAATTAGAAAACGGTAGTGAGGCATGGTGACCAACAGAAAGCAATGTTGAAATCTATGTAATATTGATACCTATTTAATGTTGAAATGAATGTAATAAATTAAACGGGGATAAATATAAAATGACTTAAATTGCTTCAAATTAAGTTGGAAAATTGGGGGCGTAGAGGAGGTGGAGGGTGTGTGTGTGTGTGTGTGTGTGTGTGTGTGTGTGTGAGAGAGAGAGAGAGAGAGAGAGAGAGAGAGAGAGAGAGAAAGAGAAGCCCCTGGTTAGCCAGCCAACCCTCGATGCTGCCCATGGAAAGGAGGGGGTTGTGCACCCAGGGATACAAGAAAGAGGATGCTTGAGCTTGCTTAAATTCTCCAAACTGCACTACTAACCTCAGTTCCAGCTGCCCTCCATAAAGTAGGAGGAAATGGTCACCCTTTGGAGGCATCTGGCTGTCCATTGTTGGAAATAAGTTAATGGACTATATATTTATTCAATTTATACCCTGCAACATTGGTTGCTGTCGTGATTCCAAGTTCTCCCTCTGAGATGTGAGACAATAAAGAGAGGTCTTCTACACAATCCAGAAAGCTTTATTCAATAAACAGATGTCCCTTCACACCTGAAAGGAGTGTGAAGACTAGGAGCTATCCTCTAAGCATAATTAGCCTATCAAAGCAAGGCAGTTGCCTATCAACTGACTGGACACTTTCCTGCAATGCCCAACAGGCCCTTTTCTGAATCCCTCCTTCAAGGAGGGTCCTTAAATTGAAGCCTGTGCCAAGTGGCCAACATAGTGGACTGTTTCCCACCTCCTCTCAATGCCTTCCGCTTGACCATGAGGCCGACTCTAGGGGTTTGTCAACTCTGATGTTCCCTCCCCCTCCGACAAAGACTGAGTTCCTGGGGAATGGGTGATCTCTGAGACTGGGCGTCCTGTCCGATAAGCTCCTGGGAAGATTCCACTTTAACTCCTGGAGAGTCTTGGAGAATCTCCTTCCTGTCTAGACTGGTGTACATCTGTTTCTTCCCCTTCAGCCTTTGAGTCTGATTCAGGTATTGAAAACTAGGGAGAACAGGCCTGATCCTGATATATGCATACTGTGGCCCTCCAAGCCTTGCACCGGGAGACAGCTTTTTGCTGGTTTATGGGCTTAAAGAACCATTCCTCCTCCTCCTCTTACTCCCCTTGTGTATGCATCAGTGGTGTGACAACAGAGAATTTTCTCATCCAGCCTCAAGGAAATGTCAAAGAACTGGAAGTGAAAATCTCTCCAATTAACATACTTCTGTCTTTAGTATTGACAGTTCTAGAAAATGTTGTGGGGGAAGAAATGGAGTACAAATAGACACAAGGGCACGTAGCTTGGAGTGTTTTTCTTACCACCTGTCATTAAGCAACATCTGGGTGTAAATCACTCAATTGACTTAAAGCTATTCTTCTTTTTTATTTTTTACAAAGCACCACAGTGTACCCTTCCAGATTGTCATTTACAAGTCTCATTTGGCCCAGCACCTCTGGGGAAAAGGTCATACTGTATATAAACAAAAGGATGTTCCCACCTGCACATTCATCTGGGTGTGTAATAGGTGCACAACTAGTGGCAAACATTGTCACCTCCTCTCTTCCAGTACCACAACACAGAGAACATTCATTGCATTTCTGCAGTTTGAGGAGCGATACACACATTCTTTAAAGACCAAAACAATAACATGGAGAACAAGATGTTCTGAAATAGCAAAGCACAGCTGCTGGAAGACAGAGTAGCTTTGGTCAGGTTCTCCAGGTTAGCTCTTTTTTAGCATTGCATCATGAGAACCTCATTTGTTACAGCGGTGATGACCAACTTCTGTATTCTCAGAAAAGCAACTTCTGTATTCTAGGCATGTGCTCCGCTCCAATTAGAAGCGCAGAAGCAGGAGCGAATTGGCCTGCTCCGCCTTGCCCAGAGGCGGAGTAGAAGCGGACCGCGGACCCCTAGAAGCAAGGCGAAGAGAAGCGCCCATTTTTCAGAGCTCCTCTTTCAGGCGGACCGCTCCGATCGCCATCTTGAAACATTTCGCCCATAGGATTGCATTGCTGAAAAGAATCGCGGATAACTGTGTTGTTTTTGAAGCTATCATTCTGAAAATTCTTGTGCTCAGAGAGTCGTGGATGGGGGTCATTTTGAGCCTACTCTCAGCTCTCTGTGTCCTGCGGTTCGCGTGCTATATTTTTAAAAAAATCGGGTACATTTACAAACAGGGACAGGTAAACCGGCGGCGGCGCAGCGGGGTTTTTTTTATTTGAAGCGATGACAGGCACATTCAACTCCCAATCCTGATGAGAATTGATCACCTAATGAAGCATCCTCCAATCTCAGCGTTCGAGGGGGGGACTAAGCCAGAGTCACCCTCAGAGCGGTGAGCTCTCAGCGTCTTGTGGGTTGTGGCGTTCATGGAGAGAGGAGCTCCTTTTAGTTAGTTGCTGCTGCTGTGTTTGGAGATAGATTAAGATTTAGCTTGTCGTGTGTGTGTGTGTTTGTTTGCTTCTTTCTGACTTTTAGCTTAGTTTGCTCTGTGTTTTTCCCTTACTTTGATTTAATATAAACTTTATTTTTAAATTTTGGAGTGTGTGTTTGTTTGGTTGGTTGGTTGTCCCCCCCTTCCCTCTCTTAAAGCCTGACTGTGTTTCATCTTCCTTCCTTCTATATACAAAAAAATACCAAAAAAATATTATTCTCTTTTTCTTCTCTCTGTTACTTGGACTCTGTGTGTGACTGTGTTATTGTGTGAGTGTGTTGTGCAGTGCACTGTTTGTGAAGTGCAACAGCCACAGATTGAGCATTTCATTCAAATCCTGTTGGGGGAAAGCATACACACACTTCTTGTCCCATTTCCCTACATTTAGTAATATTCTTAAACATATTATTATATTCTTATACATATTCTTAGTAGTATATTAGTATATTCTTATACATATTATTAGTAGTATTAGTATATTCTTATAGATATCATTAGTAGTATTAGTATAATATCATCATGAGAAGAGGGAGCAGGCGCATGTCTGTGGCGGGACGTGCTGAAAGCAGCAAGGCTCAGGCTGGCACCAGTAAGCAGGCTGCCTCTCCTGCTGTGAAAATCAAACAGGCAACTCCTTGGCTGGCTGCTCCGCAACAGAAGCAGGACAAGCAGCAGGCAGAGCCACTTTCTTCTGCAATTTGTGCCCGGCGTTCTCTTTTTGAGGGTGGGAATGGGAAAAGTGCCCCTTTGCAAGACGCACGTGGCAGCAGTGCCATTAGAAGAGGAGGAGGAGTATCCCCAACTCCTTCATTATCGTTTGAGCCCACGAGCCCGCTGATGGACCTGTCTCCAGACCTCCTAGACGAGGTTCTTCTCAGCACAGTGGAGGGGCAGGAGGAGGAGAAGGAGGCGGTGGGTGCTGAGGAGGAGGAGCAGCAGGCCGAGGCTCTCTCCCCAGTCTCATCCCACACCTCTTCCGCTGCAACCCCTGTTTCTGTGGCAACACCAAAGAGCTCAGGCGGGCAATTAGTGGTGTCACCACGGAAGCGAAAGACAAGCATCGTGTGGGACCACTTTGAGGTGGGAGCGGATCCCCGCTTTGCTGTCTGTCGCCACTGCAAACTCACCCTAAGCAGGGGTTCATCTACAGGGCATTATGGAACCAGCAGCATGAAGATGCATCTTCAGAGGCAGCACCAGTCGATCTTGCTGGGGAAAGAGGCGGGCAAGGCGACTGGTTCCAGGGGAAAGCCGAAGGCTGCTGCTGGCACTGCCACTCTAAGCTCTCCATCTCCCATCCCCACAAGGGTTAGACAGGCAACCCTGCAGGACATGGGGTGGGGGAAGTATGGACCCACAAGATGGCATTTTCCAATGCCCACCCAGGGTGCTACTGTGGTGGGGCATCTGCCGGGACTGACTCCTCCCCAATACTGGTGTGAATTGGGTGCCTGATTTTCATAAATTCCCCAAAAATCAGGGGATGATGGGATTGCCTTGAAACTTGGCATCCATGTGGACACGTGGATAAGATATCATGGTGCCAAGTTTGATGTTTCTAACATGCAAATTGACGTAGTTGTAGAATGGGACAATTTGGGGTGAGTTAAGCCATGCCAAAAATCAGGGGATGATGGGATTGCCTTGAATCTGGGCGTCCATGTGGACACATGGATTAGCTTTCATGGTGCCGAGTTTGAGGTTTCTAACATGCAAATTGACGGAGCTATCGAAAGGGGTGTGAATGGGGTGCCCGATTTTCAAAAATTCCCCAAAAGTCAGGGGATGATGGGATTGCCTTGAAACTTGGCGTCCATGTGGGCACATGGATAAGCTATCATGGTGCCAAGCTTGAGATTTCTAACATGCAAATTGACGGAGCTATCGAAAGGGGTGTGAATTAGGGTTATGGGTGGTGCGTTAGAGGTTAGAGCCCCGCCAAAAATCAGGGGATGATGGGACTGCCTTGAGTCTGGGCGTGTGTGTGCGTCCCTGGATAAGCTGTCATGGTGGCGAGTTTGAGGTTTTTAACGTGCAAATTGACGGAGCTATGGAAATGGGTGTGAATGGGGTACCCGACTTTCATAAATTCCCCAAAAATCAGGGGATGATGGGATTCCCTTGAAACTTGGCGTGCGTGTGTATACATCCATGAGGTGTCATGGTGCCAAACATGAGGTTTCTAACTTGAACAGAAAAAAGTTGTATACTTTTTTAGCTTTCAATGCAACCCTATGGGGGAAAAAAACAGAGCTCTGATCTGGATCCGGAGCTCCGAGCGGAGCGGAGCGGACATGGGCGGAGCAGGGGCGGGGCGAAGTGGCCCGATCCGCAAATCGCGGATCTGGAAGTGAAGCGGAGTGGGGGGTCCGTGCACACCCCTACTGTATTCTGCTTGTCTCTTTTTTTGTTACCCAGACAATAGTCTGGGACTCAAAACACCACCACCTCCTCCTTCTCCTCCCACACAGTTGCTCAGCTCCATAGTAAATGTGGCACCACCGGCCCTGACATATGTGGATGTGCTTGGAGGGTAGGAGACCATTTGCTCAGCAATTTGAGGACCACATTTGCTTCATAAAAGGTGACTCCAAGAAGCAGCCCGACACTACTTTGCGTACTGATTCTCCCCCAAACCCCACAGCATTGCAGCTGTGAAGTGTCATTGATAGAGTTAAATGGCAGGAATGAGCGCAGCCTATCCAGCCAGGCAAAATTGCAGCACCGTTGTCAGACAGCAGGAATGGGCAGAACATATTAAGAGACCGAAAATTACCCCCCCCCCCCAAAAAAATCACCCCACCTTTGTTTATCTTCTAGTAACTCTGCACAACTTTGAAAGCCTTTAGCAGCACTTCACTGAATTCATGCATTATATGTCCTAACTTCCCTTACTTTCATTCCCCGTTACTTAGGGTGACCCTATGAAAAGGAGGACAGGGCTCCTGTATCTTTAACAGTTGCATAGAAAAGGGAATTTCAGCAGGTGTCATTTGTATATATGGAGAACCTGGTGAAATTTCCTCTTCATCACAACAGTTAAAGCTGCAGGTGCCCTGCCCTCTTTTAAATCTGGTCACTCTAGTATAGCTCCTGCAGCTTTAACTGTAGGTCAGTAATGTAGGTCACCCTACATTACTAGGCTTGTGAGCCTGTCCCTTGCCTGGCATTCCTGTGTCTACCCTGCACTGGGATCCTCCCTTAACTATGGATACTCTTTTAATCTGAAGCCACCACTGACAGATAAACCAACAACCCCAGTGACATCACAGCAATGTATAAAGTCACAGTAAGATGATGCCTTGAAAAAGCACAGTTTCACAGGAGTAGCATGACATAGCTGCGAGTTGGCAGCGGTGTCATATGTATTGCTCTGATGTCACTGGGGTTGTTGGTTCATTTGTAAGTGGTGGCAAATGGCCATGTGTGTGTGTGTGTAGATGCTCTTTATAACACACATCTCCCCATTGCTCTGCAGCCTCCCAGGTTGCCTGCTCTTTTTGATCTGAAAAGGCCCTATGGGAGGAATTACCCCATGATGTCTTCCACTGGGCCTTAATTGAAATGCGGGAAGCTGGGGAGGCTACAGGCTGCTGGAGAGAGGATTAAATGATGAACGATGCTTGCACCCACTCTTCTCCCACCTCCTAAGTAGAGTCAGCACAAGAAACCCAAACACAACCCATGAGAACTTCTCCTAAATTTTCTTCTCCTTTGGATTTCTTTTTGAAAGCAAACTCCTTTCTATCAAATGGAATGAGAATGGTCAAAAAATGTGGAAGAAATATTTAGCACGGCACTATTAGATTTCACCCAAACTTCCTGCAGCTTGCAGGACAAACTCTCTTCAGGACCTGGAGCTAAAATCATCTCTCCCCCTCCCCCATTCATCTGGCATGTCTGGATCCAATCAGCCCCATATGAGATCCCTTCACTGCTTTTCCTGCCTTGTGCTACTCTGAGCAACCTTTCTTGTTTACTACATCTTAAGATTTGGCGGGACCGAATGAAGTTATTCAGTGGGTAGATTGATAGAGCTCCTGCTGTTCCCTCTTCCAGGGAGCCCAGGATGATGCAACCAATTCTTCCCTCTGTCCTCTCTGTCCACTAAGAGAGCAATCGTATGGCCACTGGTCATTGTCTAAGGGGAAGTAGGATACTGGAGAATTCCCACTCCAAGATGGAGACAACCTCAGAAGGGGGAATTGGAGACTTGCCCCTCCCTGCCTCCCTCAAAGCTGGCATGAAAAGACTTGATGGCCATATACCCTTCCATCTCTACTATTCTGGGTTGGACTCGATGGCCTTATAGGCCCCTTCCAACTCTACTGTTCTATGAGTCTATGAACTGTACCATCTGGCTTCTGAAATTGGAGAAGCCAAGATATGAGTTATCATAAGGTTCCTCCCCCCTCCCCAATGTGGCATGGTATAAAAAGCCCATCTAGCAAAAAATGCAGGGCAGGAGGACTGGGAGCCCCCCCTCTCTGCATTGGATGATTGGAAGATTCCAAGTTCAGAGGCTTTGAATCATCAAGGTTATAACCTATAGGGTTGCACCCTAAGTAACCCTGTTAGGTAGGCTAGGCTGAGAGATGCAGCACCTGGTCCACGTTCACCCAGTGAACTTCATAGCCAAGTGAGGATTTGTACCTACAGCATCCACCTTGGAAGATCTGGTCTTTCAAAAGATGAGAAAGAGAATTGCTTTGGCATGAGGAGGGTGTCATCCTTGCTATCATTGGCACCTTCAGCAGGAGCCCATAGAAACTGTGCAAGCACAAAGGATGAATTGGCAGCAAGCAGGGACAGGGAAGGTTTGGTTTGCATTTAATATTAACCAATCCAATTCATACTTCCTACACTAATACTGGAACAAGAAAGTGATTAACGTTTAGTTTTTGACTTCTCCAAAGTTTGAGATGAGTGTTCCGATCAGAACATGCATGGAAACATGTGTACATTAGGGGAAGTTGCATACAAATGGACATATATTGGGGGGGGAGAGGGAGAGGGGGAGAGAGAGAGAGAGAGAGAGAGAGGTGTGGGTGTGTGTGTGAATCTTTGTGCTGACTTTTACCCCCCCCCAAAAAAAAAATCCCCACCAAAGATGTATTAAATCAAAATAGACGCATTTGTCCATCCTTAGGAGCAAGTGGGAAGAATTTCATTGGAGCGTTCCAATGGTGAAACCCTAAAGCCAGAAATAGTTCAGGTGGAGGTGGGAGGGGCTATTGATATACTGAGGTGGCCATTGTAAGCCAACAATAAAAAAAAACCTTTATAAAAGCAATCTATTTACAATGACATCTATTAATTTAAAGAAAAGCCAAGTGTTTGCCAATCATCCGAGTACTTCTGCATTCTTTGGCTAGAACTCAGGGAGGTGGGAGCCAGTTAATTTCATGATTCCCGGAAAGTTGGGGGGTGGGGGGAGAGACAGCACCAGATAACCAAAACAAACAAAAGGGAGAGGCATGCTGGTGCTTAAAAGTAGTAATTTACATTATTACCCTGAGGCAAAGAGTCTTTTGTGCATCTTATTCTGGCACAGCACTTAAAACATCTCACTCAAAAGATAGTATTTCAACAAATCCTTTGAATGCTGCAGATACACAAAGACTTTTATCACACCAGCCTTATACTGTGCAATCACTGCGAATTGCATGCAAAGGACTCAGAAGTTTTCCATCTTATAATCTGCTTTGATTGTGAAGTACTCCTATGCATCCTGGCTTAATTGTGCAATAAAGCCAAAAGACTCGCCGTATTTAGCCACTACTTTTTGAGCATATCTTCCAAGCCGCCGCAGGATTTTAAAGCAGGATTTTAAAGAAATGCTTATATCTGCGAAAGCTTTAAAGATAAAGACACCCAAACTGGCACAGTAATAGATATTAGGGAGAGCTTTAAGCCTACCAAATTTGAATTGGATTGGGTCATCTGTTGATTTTTTATGATTTTTTTTTTTACATTTCCCCCCTTAAACTCACTTCCTGGTATGCAAAGGATCACTGCCGCCTGGTAGCAACAACAACAATGAAATCTTAGCACTACAGGGATAATTCGAAGGAAACAGGTAAGTGGGATGAAGCTTAAAGTAGCTGAACTGTATACTCACCTACTTGGGAGGAACTCCTGTTAATTTCAGTAGGGCTTACACCTCAGTAGACATGTGTAAGGTTTTTTATTTCTCTCCCTTTTCTCTTTGCACTCAATTTTCTTCCAGTAAAACTGTCAGAGTGAAAGGAAAAAGGGAGTTCAAAGAGTAAACTGCTCTATGAAGCCACCTCCTTGGTTATGGTGGTGTTGTTTTCAAATACTGTAGACCACCTGAAAGAGAATTCTGTGAGCATGACTGCCTCCTTTGCCAATCACTGGAGATCACGTTATAGGAGTCAGCAGTTTAACAACTAAAAGGGAAACGAGGTGGGGGACACTTGTTACCCCAGCTATTCATTTCATTCAAGAGGTATAGTATTAAATACCACCCCCCACCCCCGAAGAATGGACAGTGATCAAAGCAGGCTTGTGGAAAAATATAAATTCACAGATGCCATTCTATTATATATGCAAACACGAACTACTCAGGAAAAAGAAATCCCCTACTTGGATTTCTTATTACACACACACACACACACGCATGCACACACCACTTCAGTTCAAATCGATGCAGCATGTTCCTAAGCACTTTGTCCAAATCACTTTTTCACCCAAGTTCTAGAGACAATCCCAGCCAAGCAGGCAACCAGATAGGCACATCTGACTGGCTACATGACAACATGATAAAGAGCAATGGCAGGGAGCAAAACCTTCACTCTGAACAGTGTTCCTGACATTCCCACTTAGCCAATTTGCCAATAAGACGATATCACAACGTCAGTTCAGAGTGAGGGCAATGTTTCTTGCTCTAAGGGTGCAATAGCTGGCTAATGAACCCACAAAGCTATTAAGCAGGTTCATTCTTGAAACAAGCAGCCATTGGGGTAGGTTAGGTAAGCACAGGATAGAAGTGACCTGCCAGTGGCAAATTTGCTTCCCCAGTAGAAATCCCTGTGTTATTTATTAGTTAGCCTGTTTTTCAGGTTTGGCAGCAGAGGGGGGCGGACAGAAACACTGCCAATCCCCCACCATTTCCAAACAATAGCAACAGCTTATACCAAAGGCAGGCCTGGACCGTACCTGGCTAGTCTTCCTCCACCCACCCCTTTTCTGCAAATGAGAGGAGGGCCCTGGCTGTCTTGCTGGCAGAAACTGGAGACACAACCCCCAGCGAGCTCAATTAGGTGGGAGCACCACAGAAGGGATTTGTTAACACTTTGTCTTTTAGCAGCAGAGCAAAAACGAAAGAGAATAAAAGAGCAGGGGGTTATAGACACGCCAAAATAAAATAACAGCGACAGTATTATAGCTGAGAGAGGCAAATAGATTGTTCCGCTGTGAATTAGGCTGAGGTGGTATCATGCAAACTACAGGAAGCCTTTCCTCACAGTTTAAAACACATATTATTATTTTATCTTTTTATGGAGTGGTGGCAGGGTCAGCTCTAGCACGTGCAACCTTGGGCAGCTGCAGGATCTCCAGCAGTGCCCCCCCCCCCCCCGCAACCCCTCACACCAAGCGGCTAGATCCAGGTCCAGACCTGCCCATCATTTTACTTCCCCACAATCTTGCAGGGCAATGCTACATCCAGGGTATTTGGGGAAGTTAAATGGCAGACAACTCCCAGGGATACAATACAGATTGCCATACTGCTATTGGGGGCGGGGGGTTGACATAGGAGAGGACTCACCACTTTGCAAAGGGCTCCCTGGCTGCCAGAGTTCAAACTGTGCTCAGCCCAGCTAAGAATACTTGTTTGTTAAAACATTTAACATATACATGTTAAAAGCTATTCAAAAACCAAATGCATCTGATAAGACAAGGACTCCAAGAGAAAATCAGGGCGGGGGAGGGGGAGGTCAGTAGACACCTTGGAAAATGTTGGAGGTGTTCTCACAAAATGGGTACCATGAGGGGGGCATATCCATTCATAAAATGGCTATCGTGGTGGGCATGGCTGGTCGCTAGTGCTGTGCTGAAAATTTTGACCGTTCTTTTTTTGGCTTTTCATGGGGGTGGAGGGTGGTAAATGAAAACTCAGGCAAAAGAGGTTGGGAGAGGTGAGAATTTTGGAGAATTTTCACTTTGGGGAGGAAGGTGAAACCACATAACCTTAAATGCAGCCAGTGGTTGAGCAGTCATCTTTTTTAAAAAAACAAAAAACACCCCTGGCATTTTCAGGAGCCCAGGAGTTCTTCCTCAATGCTTGTTGGAGAGGGAGAGGTCACGTGGTTGCCAACAGGCATTCAATAAGAACTGCTTGGCTCCCCCAAATGCTGAAGGGAAGATGGTTGGGTTTTGTTTTGTTTTATTGAAAACTAAAAAATAGTTCTCCCCACCCCCACCCCCACAAAATGCCAAAAATGGGATGGTCTTAATTTTCAGCACAGCACTAGAAAAAAAACAAAGCTCACCATGTGATATGGACATGAGATGGAACAAGCTTTGGGATTGAAACTGCACATTTGTAAAAAAATGTGCAAGTTCATGCTTTACTAGGAGTGTGCAAATCAGCAAACCTTGAGCTCACCAACGTTCTATGAGGTCAAACTGTTTTTCTGTAAAAATGTGTGCAATTCTCAAATGCAAGTGCATGTTTGAGATTATCATATATCTTGACTTCAGCAAAGCTTTTGACAAAGTACCGCATGACATTCTGATTAACAAACTAGCTAAAAGTGGGCTAGATGGAACAACTATTAGGTGGATCCATAGCTGGCTACAGAATCGGACTCAAAGAGTACTTATCAATGGAACCTTCTCAAACTGGGGAGAGGCAACGAGTGGGGTGCCGCAGGGCTCAGTCCTGGGCCCAGTGCTCTTCAACATTTTTATTAATGATTTGGACGAGGAGGTGCAGGGAACGCTGATCAAATTTGCAGATGACACAAAATTGGGTGGGATAGCTAATACCCTGGAAGACACTGAGCAGGGGGTTGGACTAGATGGCCTTGTAGACCCCTTCCAACTCTGCTATTCTATGATTCTATGATTGGCAAGGATGGGACCAGAAGATAACGTCCTTCCAATGCCACCAGGCTTTGCTATGAAAAGAAAACTTGAATCGGTTTCAGTCATCATAATTCTTTAACCCACTTACCTATCCTTCTGAAAATTTGCAAGTTTCTTGCCTGGGGACACTTCTGAGGAAGATCCTATCCATATAGCAACCAGCCTAAAGGAAAATCCATGTCAACCACATCAATCAGTCAAAGGTTTATGGTCCCACACAGGTGAATGCTAGGGATGGGTGAAACTCATTAAAAACAACAACACAGTTTTCAGTTCATTCCATCTCATTTCTGTTAATTGTGAATTTGTTTGTTTGGCTGCATGAGAATTCACATGCATTTTCATGAGCATTTTTTAAAATGCATTGTTGTAGGCATTACGTGCACCCTTCTTCAAACTAAGACATTTTTTTCTTTTTTTATAAGTTTTTATTTTTATAGTTCTGGTTACATAGCCCAAGTAATACAATATATATATATATATATATATATATATATATATATATATACACATACACACACATTTAAATATAAATATATGCTCCTGTCTGGGTTTGAGGTTGTTTAACATTAATTAGTTTAATTTAATTTAGGGCACCCTGGCAATTAGTCTCTTTACACATCCACCTATACTTTCCATAACTCTCTATATGCCGAAGGAGGTGTTCTCCCATTTTCTTTGTTCACATAATCAATAAATTTCCTCCATACCCCCTCAAATTTATCTTCACTGAGGGGCTTGCTAGATGACGAGTTAGCCCAGTGTGAGGCCCAGGTGCTGTGCATCCAGATGATGCACAGGGGATCCGGGGCCCAGGCAGGGCCCTGGGCTAACCAGCACCGCTTATAGCCCGTTTTTTCCTGTGGTCTCGGGCTGAGCCTGAGACCGCAGGCATGTAGCCCATTCCACCACTTTCCCCGGCCACCGCAATTACTCACGAGTAGCTGGGACAAGCGGCGGATGGTACGCAGTGCTCCCCAGGAATGCTGCAGCCATCAGGGCTACGTTGGGGAGATCGTGGGGGAATCGGAGCCCAGGGAAGATGGAGGGGAAACGGAGATTGCGGCGAGGGGGGACACAGAGATCGCGGGGAATCGGCGAGCACGGGGGGGTGATCGGAGCCAGGGGCAAGATCGGGCAGGGGCGGGAGGGAAGCTTGGAGCTGGAGGGAGATGGGGCGGGGGGAGCAGGTGAACGCTTATTTTAAAAAACAACACACTTACCTGATTGCACGAGCTTCCGTGCGCATCCTTCCCCTTTAAAACTACAACTAAAATGGTGGACGCGACGGGGCTTTCCTTTCCCCGTCACCTCCGATGTGTGGAAAGGAGCAACAGCCCATGCTACTTGTAGAGCAGCGTCGCCCCTCCTCCTGCATGGATTCCAAGGTAGGTCTAGCAAAGCCCTTAGTTGTCCTCATGCTTTCCTCAGTTTTTGCATCAATTTTTCTAGGAGGGCAATCTGCCACACCCTTTGATACCAATTATCAATATGGAGCCCTTTGCCATGTTTCCTTTTTGTGTTTCAACAATTTTATTGTTTTCTACACTAAAAGACAGAACTTAACAAACAAGACAATACTACTTATAAAAGCACACATACACAACATACTAGGCCACATTAAATTTAAGGCATTCTTCATGTCAGACATATGGGCTAACTGTTCTTACTAGTTAGCTCCCAGTAACATTATATCATTTTTAATTCTCTCTAGCCAGCATAGTATTGTGTACCAAGTCTCCCAACATTATATATTGAATCCACAGACATATAAATCATTTTTTCCAACTCTTGCAAATATTCTATCAAAGGTTTCCAGTCCAATACAAACGAAGCTGTCGATTTTTCTCTTATTAACGCCATAAGTTTGGCCATCTCCGCCAACTCCAAAACCTTCAACAGCCATTCCTCCATTGATGGTACTTGTGTGTTTTTCCAGTTTTGCGCATAAAGGAGTCTAACAGCTGTTGTCATATACAAAAACAGTGTTCCTCCTTTTTCTTTAAGTTGATCATCCATAAGTCCCAACAGGAATGATTCTGGTTTCATTTGTAGATTGGTCTTTAATATTTTTTGCATTAACAAATGAATCTGGGTCCGAAAGAATTTTACTTTTTTACAGGACCACCACGTATGGTAGAAGGTTCCCTCTTGTTCTTCACATTTCCAACAGTCCCCCAAGGCACCGTTATACATTTTAGCTAATTTTGAGGGAGACATATACAATCTATACATCATTTTATAAAAGTTCTCTTTAAGTCTGGTACACAACAGTTAAAGCTGCAGGTGCCCTGCCCTCTTTTAAATCTGGTCACTCTAGTATAGCTCCTGCACTTTAACTGTTGTGATTAAGAGGGAATGTCACCAGGTTCTCCATATATACAAATGACACCTGCTGAAATTCCCTTTCCTATGCAACTGTTAAAGATACAGGAGCTCTGTCCTCCTTTCCATATGGTCACCCTACACTACTTTGCACAAGGTTCCATAAGGTCTGTCATATAATAGCCATGAATGTTCCCTGCTCTGTGGATTCAGAATGGATTCTCAGTGAGTGAGGCTGAACTTCAAGAGGTGCGTCAGGCCCAAGGTCTGTGGTCCAATGAGATCACAATGGCGTGAGGTCAGAAGCTGTTCCTGTTTCTCTGGTGTTCTTCTGCCATCTAGCAGCCATTGACTGAACTGCACACAAAATTCTTCTCAGATCTAGACCAAACTTCCCTCCTGCTTGTCCAATTCAATACGTACTCAAGTAAGTACTCAGTGCTCTTCAACATTTTTATTAATGATTTGGACAAGGAGGTGTAGGGAATGCTTATCAAATTTGCAGATGACACAAAATTGGGTGGGAGAGCTAATACCCTGGAAGACAGAAACAAACTTCAAAGTGATCTTGATAGGCTGGAATGCTGGGCTGAAAACAACAGAATGAAATTTAATAGGGATAAATGCCAAGTTCTACATCTAGGAAATAGAAACCAAATGCACAGTTACAAGATGAGGGATACTTGGCTCAGCAATACTACAAACGAGAAGGATCTCGGAGTTGTTGTAGATAACAAGTTGAATATGAGCCAACAGTGTGATATGGCTGCAAGAAAGGCAAATGCTATTTGGGGGTGCATTAATAGAAGTATAGCTTCCAAATCGCGCGAGGTACTGGTTCCTCTCTATTCGGCCCTGGTTAGGCCTCATATTGCATCCAGTTCTGGGTTCCACAATTCAAGAAGGATGCAGACGAGCTGGAGCGTGTTCAGAGGAGGGCAACCAGGATGATCAGGGGTCTGAAAACAAAGCCCTATGAAGAGATACTGAAAGAAATTGGCATGTTTAGCCTGGAGAAGAGAAGATTGAGGAGAGACATGATAGCATTCTTCAAATACTTAAAAGGTTGTCACACAGAGGAGGGCCAGGATCTCTTCTCGATCCTCCCAGAGTGCAGGACATGGAATAACAGGCTCAAGTTACAGGAAGCCAGATTCCGGCTGGACATCAGGAAAAACATCCTGACTGTTAGAACAGTACAACAATGGAACCAGTTATCTAGGGAGGTTGTGGGCCCTCCCACACTAGAGGCATTCAAGATGCAGCTGGACCACCATCTGTCAGGTATGCTTTAGGGTGGATTCCTGCATTAAGCAGGAGGTCGGACTCGATGGCCTTTTAGGCCCCTTCCAACTCTACTATTCTATGATTCTATAAGGCTATTAAATCCAGGGATGACTGTCCTTTGAATATCTGTCCCTTTTGGGGTGCAATGGATCCCTGCTGCTCAGCTGGTTTGGCTTGCATTCACGAGCCAAGTGAGGCACAGGCTTTTCTCTGGGGACTTCTTTGGGGACTTCTTTGTGACACACACACACACACACACACACACACACACACATCCATAGAAAGTTGCACAAATAGCCACTGCAATTTGCATAATTTGTGCAAATTACGCCCAAAATTTGCTTGAGTTGTGCAAATTCTGGCTGAAATTTGTGTAATTAGTGCAAATTGTTGAGAATGTAATTATTAGTGCAAATTATTAGAATGTAAGCCTATGCGGCAGGGTTTTGCTATTTTATTGTTTTACTCTGTACAGCACCATGTACACTGATGGTGCTATATAAATAATAATAATAATAATAATAATAATAATAATAATAATAATAATAATAATAATAATAGAAGCAGACAAAAAGAAACTCCACGAGGTGTCCCGACTCGATGCAGATCAAGTTGGGCTGATTTGTGGAGATCTGAGCGTCCTGTGGGGCCAAGCTGCAAAAAGCTTCAAGAACTCTACCCCACTGGACAGATTCCTCCAATATCCCTAACTAAATCCAGGGCCTAACATTACCTGTCTGCAGCACTCATGGCTATGCCAGGTTTTAGCAAAGGAGTTGAAACAGTTTATATTCAGCATTGTGCCATTGGCAAAAACAGAATTCTCAAAAGCTGGCTGAAAAAGGGTTTGTGGATTTTCCGGAATATTTTTTGAAGGGGAAAACTTTTCCATTGCCTGAAACGGATGGTGTGCCTATTTAGCATGCTTGGTTTGTACTGACTAATGAACAAAACTTTTTTAAAAAAGTACACCATGTATTAACTATTTTCAAAGCCTTTCCAACAGTAAAAAGCATTTGAACTGCAATATTTGGTTAGGAAAAGAGTGTCTATCAATATAGCTCATTTAGTGTGCCATCTTATGTGGGTGGCCCCAAACGCCCAAACAAAGAGGCTTATGGCCATCCAAAACAGAATGGGAAAAACCTAGACAGGTTTTTCACCCATCTAGCTGAGGTGTTTATTTATTTATTTATTTATTTATTACATTTATATACTGCCCCACAGCTGAAGCTCTGTGGGCAGTTCACAGAAGTTAAGACAGTAAACATTAAAAAGTATACAAAATTTTAAAAACCATCAGAAACATAAAAACAACAGTATAAAAACAACAGTATCCATTTATAAAACAACAGTTCTGGGGTCCATTAAAAAACAAACTTAGCGTTGTTAAATGCTGTTAAATGCCTGGGAGAAGAGAAAAGTCTTGACCTGGCTCCTGAAAGATAACAGTGTTGGTGCTAGCTAAGCCTCATCAGGGAGATCATTCCACAGTCAGGGGGCCATCACTGAAAAGGCCCTCTCCCTTGTTGCCATCCTCCAAGCTTCCCTCGGAGTAGGCACTCGGAGGAGGACCTTAGATGTTGAGCGCAGTGTACGGGTAGGTTCATGTCAGGAGAGGCGTTCCATCAGGTATTGCGGTCCCAAGCCATGTAGGGCTTTATAGGTTAAAACCAGCACCTTGAATTGGGCTCGGAAACGTATAGGCAGCCAATGCAAGCGGGCCAGAATCGGTGTTATATGCTCAAACCTTCCTGTTCCAGCTATCAATCTGGCCGCCACATTCTGCACAAGCTGCAGCTTCCAAACCATCTTCAAAGGCTACCCCCTGTAGAGGGCATTGCAGTAATCTAATCTGGAGATTACCAGAGCATGGACAACTGAAGCTAGGCCCAGGCATACCTGGGCCACCAACTGGAGTTGGTAAAAAGCACTCCGTGCCACCGAAGCCACCTGAGCCTCAAGTGATAGAGATGGTTCTAGGATAACCCCCAAGCTACGAACCTGCTCCTTCAGGGGCAATGCAACACCAGAACCGATTGTTGATGAGGGGGCGGGAAATAGGGCGGGGGAAGTTTGGGGATACAGCAGAAGCCCTCCCCTCCCCTCTCCATCCACTGACACTTCCCCTTTCCCTTCCTCTGAGGTCACTTTTGGTTATCTCTATGCCAGCTGCAAGGGGGAAGGGGAGCAGGAGGGGAACTCAGACTCCTGAGTCCAAGGTTGGGCCATTGTCTCTGTCCTCAGATCCAGGAATCCGAACTACCCTTACTCTGTCTGGGGGCCAATGGATTGCTCTCCCCGAGAGCAACTGAGTGCTCTTGACAGGACACTCTGGCCTTAGCGATACCAGACTTTATCATGGGGCAAACCCCGGGGTCACCCCTGTGCATCCACATGACACACAGGGGATCCTGGGATCTGGGAGGGATGATCCCTCCCTTGCCCTGGGATAGAGCACTCCCCTTTGGGCCTGGTTTTTCCACGGTCTCAGGGTGATACGTGTGGCCCATTGCCGCAATTTGACTCAGTTCCGTGCAATTACTCGCGTGGAGCTGCGCCCATCGGGGGTAGGGTGGGGTGAGCAGGAAAATGAAATTACTTTTTAAAAAAAGGACCTACCTTTAGCACACGAGCGTTCGTGCACTCCTCTTCCTTTAAAAATAAAAAATGGCGGGCGTGACACCTCTCTTCTTGGGGTTGTCACACCTTGCATGTAAACGGAGGAGGGATCTCACATTAATCACAACACGAGATCTTCCCTCCTCCACCACAGACTATCAGGTAGGTCTAGGTAAGGCCTCTGAGCCTGGAATGCATGTAAAGGCCTGTCTGCAGAGCAGTATACACTTTTCTTTCAGTATTTTGATGATGATGATGATGATGATGATGATGATGATGATGATGATGATAACAACAACAACAACAACAATGCACTGAAAACTGTCAGATACTAATTTTAGCATACTTCAAGAACTGTGTACATAAGAATGTGCTTCCTAGGGATAGTAATCAGAAAAGGTGCTAATTTCAGTTTTGATTTTAGGATTGACTGATATCAGGTTCTTCCAGACAGAGGGCTCCCAGCACTACCAGTCAAAAGACATTGTGTGGCTGTTCTGTCATTTCTTCATTATTATTTTCCGGTAATAAAATGGGTGGAAGAAGTCAAGATCAGGCTCATTCTCCCTAGTGTGGGAGATGGCCTTTCAGAGCCTCAATCAGACTTGGAGGCTGAAGAAGAAGGAGACATACACCAGTAAAGACAGGAAGTGGGGGGATGAGATTCTCCAGGAGTCAAAGAGGAATCTTCCCAGGAGCTTATCGGACAGGAGGCCCAGGATCAGAGATCACCCCACTGGAACTCAGTCTTTGTTGGAGGGGGAGGGTACATAGGAGTTGACTTACCCTAGAGTCCACCTTCGGGTTGAGCAGGTAGAGTTGAGAGGAGGTTGGTGGTCCACTAGGATGGCCACTCAGCAGAGGTTTTGCCTTGAAGACCCTCCCTAAAAGAGGGATTCAGTAAAAGCCTGTTGGGCACTGCAGGGAACTGTCCATTTAGTTGATAGGCAACTGCCTTGCTTAATTAGGCTAATTATGCATAGAGGATAGCTCCTAGACTTCACACTCCCTTGAGCTGTGAAGAGACATCTTTTTACTGAATAAAGCTTTTGTGGATTGCACAGCGGACCTCTTAATTGTCTCACATCTCGGTGGAAGGGCTTGGAATCATGACAGCTAGGAAAACACAGAAGGGGTGCAAACTGAAGATGTGGTCACCTGGACATACCCACACCCAATTCTGCGTATGAAGCAGTGTGATTACACAGTACATTCTCATCTGGAAGAACCCATGGTATCAATTCCAGTTGCTCAATCTGACTTGTGTTGCACTTGTTCATTATGTTACCAATTAATTTTATGAAAGTGCATTTCTAAGAATGGAAACCGTTCCATGGAAAAATATAGCAGTTGAAAATTATATAGCACATGACATTTTCCACCCTACAGCACTGGGGACAATGGCATGCGAACTCAGTAGGTGGGTGCTGAAAAATAGTTACAGAAGGTCCCGCTGTTCCAAAGCAAGCTGACCATGTATGGCATCACTCCTGACCAGCTCTCAGAAGCTTTGGAGCTGGCTTGGTGAAGCGGCATCACAGGAGGACTTTGCCATCTGTCTGCATTCCATCCTCCTTCTGGACTACCACACAGCCTACGAAAACAGCAGCTCAAATTGTTGCTTGGGGAAGCAATGAGGCCAACCCAAGGCATTTTGCTGCCTGAGGCAAAGGACAGGGTGGTACACCCTCCTCCATTGCATGTATGGGAGCTGACAGGAATCACAATATATCTTATTTTAACACTGGCCATTGGTTATGTCCTCCACTGACCATCACCTGAGGGCAGCAGACTAGTTTCGGGGGTGCAGGATCGGCCATATCAGGTGGGTCAGGAGGAACAGCTGGGAGGAATGTCATGGCTACCCCAAATCTGCAACCTGAAGTGGTTGCCTCACACTGTTGAATGGTAGGGAAGCGATAACATTAGGGTCACCAGCGAAGCAAAGTGTGTCTTTAGAGGCATTGTTCTAAAATCCATCATGATGAAGAGAAGGGGATATTCCATACTACAACTTTTTTTAGTGTACTGTTTTTCAAATAGTGGGAGGTTCCACCTCATATTTCATAACAGATACTCCTATAATACAAATTGAAGGGGGCAATCAGTTCCAATCACTACAACAGTGGGAGGACAAATGCACACCACTAACCTATCACTGAGGTCACTGGTTTGCTGTCCCCAACATTGCTAAGGATGGCCAACCTCACCTATGTCTGATTCATCAGATGCTCAGCCTGCTGCCACCGTCTGCTCCCACTCATGGTGCCGTACAAACTTCTTTTGAGGCTCAGTGAACATCAGAAGAAGATGTAGCAAGCCCATCCGCTCTCATACGGAGCTTCTATCATGATCTGGGGGCGGGGGGCAAGTTGTGGAAGGTTGCTCGAATGTCTGAGGCATTAATCCCAGCCAAACATAACATGTTTCCTTACTTCATAGAATCTGGATTGTGAACATTCTATTGCCACTAAGGATGCAATAGAACATTCACAATCCAGATGCCTGCCGATGGGAAACGTGTTTCTTTTTTAGCGCAACTGAGGTCTGCAGCATGTATGACTCGCTTTTTGTCTGCAAGCCAAGCCGTGGCCTGTTCCCCAATTCTGGGAACTTCTTTGTGCAAAGGGGTGGCAGGCACTGCGATTTGCACACAGTTCTGAGCAATTTGCGCAAATTCGGCCATAATTCACACAAATTCAACCATAATTCACACAAATTGGGTCATAATTTGCACAAATGTGGCTGTAATTTGTGCAAATTGCTCAGTAATTTGAGCAAATTGCATAAACTCTCCCCAAAAGAGTAAAATATTCCCCAAATCCACCACCACCATCCCCATATTTGTCAAACAACTAGAATTTTGCAGGGTATTGTTTTAAATTTTGTTGATAATAATACTCTAAAAGGCAATTTGTAAATCCTTTAAATAAATAAGTAATATAGATTTTGTGAGAGGGAGTGGGGGAATCTAAAACCTGAGTCACACATGGAGGCCACAATCTGGCATGCAGTGTCATGTTCCTGTAAGTCCCATTGAAATGTAAGAGATTCGGCCACAACTGTGAATAGGGTTCAGCCTTTATCTGCCCAAGCCACATCAAACGCACAAACATGTACTATTCCAATGCCCTTTATCGGGATTTCACATCACTGAATGAAAAGCTTTGGGGGGAACCTCATCATTTGCAGAAGTGAGAAAGAAAAGAAAATAAGACATGAGTGGGCAACATGAAGCTTTCCAAGGTTTTTTGGACTACAACTCCCATCACCCATCACTATTGGTTATCATGGTTAGGGCTGGTGGGAGTTGTAGGCTAAAACACCTGGTGGGCCGCAAGTTGCCCAGCCGTACTGGGGGGGGGGGTATTAAAAGGCCGCAATGGCCACAGACTACTGAATCTTGGAGGGATGGAACTGGAAAAGGATACCCAGCATGTAATGGAGCTTCCTGGACGTGATGGAATTTCCTGGGAAAGGGTGTGGCTGGCTGGGACCGTAAGCCGGAGCACTTCACACTGCAGTGTTTTTGAGTTTTTGTTTGAGGTTCCACTTATGGAAAAAAAAATACTAACCACAAGAGGGCGCCAAATACATTACTCCGGCCCTGCCTTGGAAGCACGACCACTTCTGCACAAGGAAAGTGTAACGTCAGCAAAGGAAACCCCTCGTGTTTAGGCACAGTGAGCGAGCAGCTGTTTGATCACTCTTCCACTCTCCTGTGAAGAAAGATAAATTGTGATGTGAAATTACTCTGGCTAATCCTGATGTCTTGGGTAAACACATGGAAGAAGTACTTGTAAGGCTACCAGTGCCCGGAATTTCCTGAGCTTTCAATGTATTTACATCTCACCCTTCTCCAAACCTACCATGGTTGCTAATAGCATTTTACAATCCTGTATTCATAATCTAAACAATGCCTTACACTTGGGCCAGATCTACACCAAGCACGATATGACGCTTTGAAAACTGTGTGTCCTGGGGCCCAACAGTTGTCACTACTGTTTATTTATTTATTTATTGCATTTCTATACTGCCCAATACCTGAAGCTCTCTGGACGGTTTACTTAGGGTGACCACATGAAAAGGAGGACAGGGCTCCTGTATCTTTAACAGTTGTATTGAAAAGGAAATTTCAGCAGGTGTCATTTGTATATATGGGGAACCTGGTGAAATTTCCTCTTCCTCACAACAGGTGCCCTGCTCTCTTTTAAATCTGGTCACTCTAGTATAGCTCCTGCAGCTTTAACTGTTGTGATGAAGAGGGAATTTCACCAGGTTCTCCATATATACAAATGACACCTGCTGAAATTCATTTTTGATACAACTGTTAAAAATATAGGAGCCCTGTCCTCCTTTTCATATGGTTACACTAGTTTACTGTTATAAACTCTTTTAAAGCAGTAGTGAAGATCCTGCCTTGTTATATACATGTATATTATTGATTAAAGTAAATCAAAGCAGCAAATAGAACTCAACTATTATCGTAATTCAACGAGCAAAAAATGTGCTAGTTTTACGACCTATTGGATTAAGCTCCACAAAGCTAGGAAATTGGAAGCTTAGGCTGATGGCTTAACTGACGTGGCCCGTGATCAATGATGATGTTGTGCAATGTCACAAATAGTGCCAGCTAACAACTCCCTGCACACACCCTATTCCTAGGTCTTTCAGGCCCAAATCCAGATGGGAAGGATGGAGTGCTTGGGACCAGCAAAGATGACCCACTGGTCCTGTATTGCCTAATGAAGCATCTCATGAGAGCTTTGGCTATTGGCCAGCACAGAAATGTAATAAATAGAATATAATGAAATCAAATGAAATATATCTGATTCTTACTTTGCAGCCCAACAGAAGTGGAGAACTGCAGAGTCAGGAAGGCTGGTAAAACCCATTCTGTACAACAAAAAGGTGTGGGTCAAGTCACAGGCAGATTCCTCAAGAGCAACTGTAAGGCTCCAGTGCTTCAAAAGGCAATATGGGACAAGGCTCATCACTCTTCCCATCTGGAATATGAGGATATTTGCGGTTTTTGGTAAATCGTTATCAAAACCAAAACACAATCCTCACCTATCTACATTGGCCCAGTTCAAGAGGCACAGCTATCCCCAATATGGAGAGGACCATGTTGTACTGGCCTGCTTCGTTGCTGTTAAAGATCAGGAGCCCTGTCAGGAAAAAGAGGTGGCAAATCTAATTCATCATCGCAAATATGATGGAATACACTGCGATTCAACTGCAGAATTTTCAGTGCTAAGTACTGCCAGGAACTGAGAGAGAGCACTGTGCAGCAGTGGCAGAAGGCAGGAGGAGAACACTCCCCTCCCCTCTTCCAGCTGCTGACTGCCACCAGCAGGGATAAAGAGAGCATTGCGCCATGGCAGCAGCTGTGCAGCAGCGGAAGGGTGGGAGGGGAATGCTTCCCTCCCCTCCTCTTCTTCTCCTTCCCTGCCATGACATGCTCTCTATCCCTGCCACCAGCATGGACCAAGAGAGAGTTGCACCGGGAACGCCATGGTGCTCCTCTCCCACCCTGCTGCCATGCAAAGACATAAAATCTGCCAGCTGGCCTGACTCGCTGCAGGCCAACTCAGGCCAGCTGGCAGATTATTATTATTATTATTATTATTATTATTATTATTATTATTATTATTATTATTATTATTATCCCGCCTCTCCCTCTGGATTGAGGCAGGGAACAACATGGAGTACAAAATATTATAAAATACATAAAAGTGATTAAAACATATAAAAACAAATACATTATTAAAATAACAGCCCGGCAGGTGTTGGACCAGAGTCTGGGAGTTGAGCTGGCAAACTCCACCTCCCACACAGATTCTTCTGACATCCCTAGAAAAATTTAAAAAGGGAGGTGAGACAGGTTAAAGGAGTATGAAATCATGGGTGGCATGGAGGAAGTGGATAGAAATGCCCCCCTCTCTCTCTCTTTTCACACTAGAATCCCGATTCATAAGGATGGGCAAACTTGCCCACATTCGATTCATTAGACGCTCGCCCAGCCGCCAGCCGCCACTGCTCATTGGACTGTGTGAGTGAGCACTCCTGCAGCCGTCCGCCCTCACTCTGGAAATTATGTATTTTTCCCTATTCTGTAAATTACGTAAAGGCCCCATTCACACAACAGTAAAGGCGCAAATGCTCCATTCACGCCTTTACTCTTGCATAAATGAGGACTTTACAGCTCCTATTTATGCAATGGGGAAAATGCGCCATTTCCATAGCCCTCATTGTGGTGCGCAATGGAGGCTCCAGATGAGCACTCGTCGAGTCTCGCAGTTCGTGAATGCACTGCAGGTGCCCAACTGGGTCCAGGGAGAAGGGCGGAAACCGTGGAGTCCGTCAGATTCCCAGTCATCCAATGAAGCTGAACGGCAGGAGATTCATGACAGATAGCAAGAGATTCATTCACAGGATTTCCTCCATAGTAAAAGTATAGAAATTGTAATCACAAGATGCATTGATGCCAACTAGCTTGAATGGCTTTGAAAAGGAAATTAGATTTTTTTAAAAAATCTATGGAGGATAAAGCTATCAATGGCTACTAGTCACAATGGTTATACAGTATATCATCTCTAGTATCAGATACACTATTCCTTTGAACCCCAACTGTTGGAGAATACAAGCAGGAAGGTGCCACTGCAGTCATGTGCTATTTGTGAGTAGCCCATTGAGGCATCTGTTTGGCCATTGTGGCGATGGCATGCTGGAGTCAGTAGGCCATTCGTGTAACCCAACAAGGCTCTCCTTACATTTTTTAAAATGCCCCAATCGTTCTAACTAGAGGCCTCGTCTCTTCTGCAAGAATAACAACAACCCTTCACTGCAAAGCGCGCTTGAAATGGGAGATGCCACGTGAATGGAAAAGCATTTCCCCCCGTCACTCTCATCAGCATAAATTGCGCTTAGGAACACACTGACAGTGGCATTTAAAGGACAAAACAAATGCTATTTTTCACAATTATTTGATCGGCGAATAGGAAAACAAATCAAATAAAAATAAACGGAACCACTGTACACAGTCATACAGAGAGAGACGTAAGAGGTGGCAAATTTACCGTGTATAATTCATAACAGCTACAAGGGTGAAGGAAAAAAATCACACACAAATACATATAGGCATTCCACACAAAATGTTAAAGTGTTTTTCCTCATCTCTCTCTCGCTCTCTCCCCCTTTAAATATAAAAATTCCTTTCCTCTGCGCTGTGAACTAATATTCACATTTTTCCTCTTATGATTCCTCTCTGTTTTAAAGGTCATTAGACTTTAAAATTTGGCCCGTTTTCCTTTCCCCCCATCCCCCAATCAAGCCAATAAATTTGATTTTCAAGTCAATTATTTTACTCAAGTGCAAAATCGGAGGAATGTTTCTTCAACAAACCAGCCTCAAATAAAAATCTTCCCTAGGCAAGCAATCTTATACAGACTTACATGGAAGTAAGCCCTGTGGAACTCAGTGGGAATAGGTTCTGAGTAAACCTGCACAGGATTGTATTGTGTGGGCTTAATCCTCAGGAGGTTAGAATCATAGAATCTACAATAGTAGAGTTGGAAGGGGCCTATAAGGCTATCAAGTCCACCCCTGTGTTCAATGCAGAAATCCACCTTAAAGCATCCCTGACAGATGGCTGTCCAGATGCATCTTGAATGCCTCTAGAGTGGGAGAGCTCACTACCTCCCTAGGTCATTGGTTCCATTGTTGTACTGCTCTAACAGTCAGGAAGTTTTTTCTGATGACCAGCTGGAATCTGGCTTCCTGTAACTTGAGCCCATTATTCCGTGTCCTGCACTCTGGGATGATCAAGAAGAGATCCTGGCCCTCCTCTGTGTGACAACCTTTCAAGTCCTTAAAGAGTGCCATCATGTCTCCCCTCAGTCTTCTCTTCACCAGCCTAAACATGCCCAGTTCTTTCTGTCCCTCTTCATAGGGCTTGGTTTCCAGACCCCTGATCATCCTCGTGGCCCTCCTCTGAACCCCCTCCAGCTTACCTTCTTCTCAGCAAGGCCCATTGAAATGATCAGAAATCTGTGCAAGGGCAAATTTATTTTTATTTTTATTTTATTTTTTGGCTATTCATTAACTTGATTGTCAAGAATCTGGTTCCCCAGTCATTTTCAATTGACATAGCCATGGTTGTCATGGAAATGGATAGGGAAAAGTGGATAAGAAGTAGACCTCTCAGTGGCTTTCAGTACCATTGAGCATGACATTTTTTTTCTACATTGCCTGTTCTGGAAAGATGGGACAACCATTTCTCATTAATTACAGCCCTATCTGGAGATCAGATACTAGGAGACAGAACTGAAGAATGACCTGAGGTCATTGGCTTAGAGGTCCCTTGTGGAGCTGCCTTGTCCTCGATGTTCTTTTGTGGGTCTGTTCAGACAACACGCTAAGCCATGGTTAAGGCTTCAAACTAGGGGTGTGCATGGACCCCGATCCGCTTCTCTTCCAGATCTGCAATTTGCAGATCGGGCTGCTTTGCTCCGCCTCACTCCACCTATAGTCCGCACCGCTCCACTGCGGAGCTCCAGATCCAGATCGGAGCTCCGCTTTTCCCCCATAGGCTTGCATTAAAATCCAAAAAAGTATACAACTTTTTTTCTGTTAAAGTTAGAAACCTCACGTTTGGCACAATGACACCTCATGGACGTATACACAAGCATGCCAAGACTCAAGCTAATCAATCTCAAACTGCAATCCAAGCCTCCCCTGATTTTTGGGGAATTTATGAAAACCGGACACCCCATTTTCAGACATGGACTGTTCTCCGACATTTTGACAGATAAAAAAAATTGAAGTGGGCACCCTCCCAGATGCCATCTAGATCCACAATCATGCCAAGTCTCAAGCAAATCCCATCATCCCCTGATCTTTGGCGGGGCTTAAACCTTTTAACTCACCCCAAATCAAGTCCCATGCAACAACTACGTCAATTTGCAAGTCAGAAACCTCACGTTCGGTCCCATGACAGCTTATCCATGTGTCCACATGGACGCCAAGTTTCAAGCAAATCCCATCATCCCCTGATTTTTGGGGAATTTATGAAAATCAGACACCCCATTTTCAGACATGGACTGTTTTCCAACATTTTGACAGATAAAAAAAATTGAAGCAGGCACCCTCACAGATGCCATCTAGATCCAAATTCATAGAATCATAGAATCATAGAATAGCAGAGTTGGAAGGGGCCTACAAGGCCATCGAGTCCAACCCCCTGCTCAATGCAGGAATCCACCCTAAAGCATCCCTGACAGAGGGTTGTCTAGCTGCCTGTTGAAGGCCTCTAGTGTGGGAGAGCCCACAACCTCCCTAGGTAACTGATTCCACCGTCGCACTGCTCTAACAGTCAGGAAGTTTTTCCTGATGTCCAGCCGGAATCTGGCTTCCTTTAACTTGAGCCCTTTATTCCGTGTCCTGCACTCTGGAAGGATCGAGAAGAGATCCTGGCCCTCCTCTGTGTGACAACCTTTTAAGTATTTGAAGAGTTCTATCATGTCTCCCCTCAATCTTATCTTCTCCAGGCTAAACATGCCCAGTTCTTTCAGTCTCTCTTCATAGGGCTTTGTTTCTAGACCCCTGGTCATCCTGGTTGCCCTCCTCTGAACACGCTCCAGCTTGTCTGCGTCCTTCTTGAATTGTGGAGCCCAGAACTGGACACAATATTCTAGATGAGGTCTAACCAGGGCCGAATAGAGAGGAACCGGTACCTCACGTGATTTGGAAGCTATACTTCTATTAATGCAGCCCAAAATAGCATTTGCCTTTCTTGCAGCCATATCGCACTGTTGGCTCATATTCAGCTTGCGATCTACAACAATTCCAAGATCCTTCTCGTTTGTAGTATTGCTGAGCCAAGTGTCCCCCATCTTGTAACTGTGCATTTGGTTTCTATTCCCTGAATGTAGAACTTGGCATTTATCTCTATTAAATTTCATTCTGTTGTTTTCAGCCCAGCACTCCAGCCTATCAAGATCACTTTGAAGTTTGTTTCTGTCTTCCAGGGTATTAGCTATCCCACCCAATTTGGTGTCATCTGCAAATTTGATCAGCGTTCCCTGCACCTCCTCGTCCAAATCATTAATAAAAATGTTGAAGAGCACTGGGCCCAGGACTGAGCCCTGCGGCAACCCACTCGTTGCCTCTCCCCAGTTTGAGAAGGTTCCATTGATAAGTACTCTTTGAGTCTGATTCTGTAGCCAACTGTGAATCCACCTAATAGTTGTTCCATCTAGCCCACTTTTAGCTAGTTTGTTAATCAGAATGTCATGTGGTACTTTGTCAAAAGCTTTGCTGAAGTCAAGATATATGACATCCACAGCATTCCCACAGTCCACAAGGGAGGTTATCCTATCAAAAAATGAGATCAAATTAGTCTGACAGGATTTGTTCCTGACAAATCCATGTTGGCTTCTAGTAATCACTGCATTGATTTCAAGGTGTTTACAGATTGACTTCTTTATAATCTGCTCCAGAATTTTCCCAGGGATGGATGTCAGACTGACTGGTCTGTAGTTCCCAGGTTCCTGCTTTTTGCCCTTTTTGAAGATAGGGACAACGTTAGCCCTCCTCCAGTCGTCCGGCACCTCACCCGTCTTCCATGATTTTGCAAAGATAATAGGCAAAGGTTCTGAGAGTTCTTCTGCTAGCTCCTTCATTACTCTTGGATGCAGTTCATCGGGCCCTGGAGATTTAAACTCATTCAAGGAAATTAGGTGTTCTTTGACCATTTGTTTATCAATCTCAAACTGCAATCCTGCCCTCTCAACTTCTGCTTCACTTTTTCCAGGGCGGTCATAGACCCGCTTTTGGGAGAAGACCGAGGCAAAGTAGGAATTGAGCACTTTAGCCTTTTCTTTGTCATCTGTTATCAATTTGTTATCCTCATTAAGCAGTTGAACCACCATTTCTTTCCTCTGTCTTTTACTACTCACGTATCTGAAAAAAGCCTTTTTATTGCTTTTAGCATCCCTCGCTAATCTCAGCTCATTCACAGCTTTAGCTTTCCTGACGCCATTTCGGCACTTCTGAGCCACTTGTCTGTACTCTTCTTTTGTAGCCTGGCCTTCCTTCCACTTCCTATATGTATCCTTTTTTGTTTTCAGGTCATCTCTAAGCTTTTTGTGGAGCCACATTGGTTTCCTCTGTTGTCTTCTATCTTTTCTCCTTGTTGGAATTGTTTGTAACTGTGCCTTTAAAATTTCCTTTTTGAAATACTCCCACCCATCCTGCACTCCTTTTCTCATTAGGCTCACTTGCCACGGGTCCTTACTTATCATAGTTCTCAGTTTATTAAAATCAGCTTTCCTAAAATCCAGAGTACGTGTATGGCTACGCTCAACTTTTGTCTCCTTCATAATCAAGAATTCAAGTATGACGTGGTCACTTTCCCCCAGAGTTCCCGTAACTGCCACTTTATCCACTAAGTCATCCCTATTGGTCAACAACAAGTGAAGGATTGCCGATCCTCTAGTTCCTTCCTCCACTTTCTGTAGGAGAAAGTTATCACCCATACATGTCAGGAATTTCTTGGAAGGGCCGCTTTTGGCAGTAATGGTCTCCCAACAGATATCAGGGTAATTGAAGTCCCCCATCACTACTATATCACACTTCCTTGAAACACTGGCAATTTGTTTCTCAAAAGTTTTGTCCTCGTCTTCTCCTTGATTGGGTGGTCGGTAGTAGACTCCAATTATCATATTCTTTTTTATTCCTTGCCCCACTTATTTTAATCCAGACGCTCTCGACGGGGCTCCCAGTCTGATCCGCCTGTATTTCTGTGCAGGGAAAGGTATTTTTAACATATAGTGCAACTCCACCTCCCTTTCTATTTCTTCTGTTCTTTTTGAACAAGTTATATCCTTCAATTGCTATATTGCAGTCATGAGAGTCATCCTACCAAGTTTCAGTTATACCTATCAAATCGTATTTGCCTTCATGTAATAAGAGTTCAAGTTCATTCTGTTTGTTTCCCATGCTCTGGGCATTAGTATATAGACATCGAAGACCATGTATTTTATATCATACCAAGTTTCAAGCAAATCCCATCATCCCCTGATTTTTGGCAGGGCTTAAACCTTTTAACTCACCCCAAATCAAGTCCCATGCTACAACTACATCAATTTGCATGTCAGAAACCTCATGTTTGGTCCCATGACAGCTTATCCATGTGTCCACATGGATGCCAAGTTTCAAGCAAATCCCATCATCCCCTGATTTTTGGGGAATATTTGAAAATCGGACACCCCATTTCCAGACAAGGACTGTTCTCCGACATTTTGACAGATAAAAAAAAATTGAAGTGGGCACCCTCCCAGATGCATCTAGCTGCAGACAGCTCAATGGGGCCATTTCAAAAGAAATCCCAACATGCCATGAATTGGGGAGTAGATAAACCTATATGAATCTTCTTCCACACTTGAAAAATTGATTTGGAACTTAGTCTAAGTGAGCGCAGGAAGGACTTATCCCCTGAGTCAAAGCAAGACACACACAAACCATCCCTGCGAGGTGGGCAGGGGAGGAGGGAGGGAAGGCAGGCAGGCAGCAGACATTTCTGGGAGCACAAGGAAGTGAGCCAAGGATAGTTTCAAAGCCAGTAATGCAAACCATCCCTGTGAGGTGGGAGCAGCACAGAGAGATGCCTTTTCTTTTGCATCCCATAACTAACTAGGAGGCTAGGAGGATAAGTGTAAAGCTTTGTGATCCTTGCTTCAGAGTTGATTGACTGCACTGTGATCACAGCCATTATTAAACAACAACAACAATAATAGCAGTACTAATTAATATTAATAGCAATAATAATAACAACAACAACAATGAGGAGTTGAACCACAATGAAAGCCTGCCTGACTTCACTGAAGAGGAAAAGCCAGGAGAGCTTGGGCTATGGGGTGTAAAATGGAATAAATAAATAAATAAATAAATAAAGGAGGGGTGGAATTAAAAGCAGCAGTGCTGCTGAATAAACAACAAGAAGATTTTTTTTTAAAAGGCAATGTCTATCTTTTACCAGTAAGAGGGAAGTGGATGTGCCCAAGGGGAGGGGGATTAAGAAGCAACCTTTCACTTCAACTCATGAAAGGAATTAGCTGCTTCTATGTCATTAAGAAGCTACCTGTTACTTCAACTCATGACAGGCATTAGCTTCAGCACAGGGCATGTCCACATGCTGAAGGGGACCTCATCCCCTTGCACCACATCTATTCAGTTGTTCACCAAGGTTAGGGTGGGCAGCAGTGCTGTGTTTCCTATCTGTTATTTATTTGCTTAGTATATGATTTCAGGTTGTGTTTGTGCATTTGGTGGGGCTACTGTTTTAAAAAAACACTGGGAAAAGTCCGTTCAGACTAAAAAAGAGAAGTTCCCAGTATCCCAAGTATCCTGTTTTGCTTATCCCCTCCTCCAACTTTGGGATCATGTGATCATGACCGGGAGTTGACGCTGCCCCTCAGCATATCAAAAAGGTAAATCTCCCGCTGTTTTTTACCCGTTTTTTTTAAAAATTCTAGCAAGCGAACCGCAGCACACAGAGAGCTGAGAGTAGGCTCATAATGACCCCCAGCCACAACTCTCTAAGCACAAGAAGTTTCAGAAAGATAGCTTTAAAAACAACACAGTTATCCCCTTTTCTTTTAGCAATGCAATCCTATGGGCTAAATTTTTCAAAATGGCGATCGGAGCGCTCCGTGGAAAGAGAAGCGCTTCGCCTATGGGCGCTTCTCTTCGCCTTGCTTCTAAGGGTCCGCAGTTCGCTTCTACTCCATCTCTGGGCAATGCGGAGCAGGCCAATTTGCTTCTGATTCTCCGATTCTAATCGGAGCGGAGCACATCCCTACTTCAAACCCTTTTGCAGGAGTGGTAAGTAACTATGGTTAACCCATGGTTATGTAGCCATGTTGGTTAGGAAAAATGCCATTCACGCGAGACACGCTAAGCCATTATGGTTAGCTCAAAATACTTAACCATTATGGCTCAGTGTGTTGTCTGAACAGGATCAATATCTATACTACAGGTGGGCAGCCCATGGGCTGCTTGCAGTCCTCAGCTGCTTTCCATGATCAGCCAGCAGCTGGGCAGTGGAGGAAAAGAACACTGATCCAGCACCACTAATAGCAATGGAGGAACAGCCATCTTGATCAGAACCACCTGGTGGGGAGAGGCTTTAACTTAGGCTGACCATATGGAAAGGAGGACAGGGCTCCTGTATCTTTAACAGTTGTATTGAAAAGCAAATTTCAGCAGGTGTCATTTGTATATATGGAGAACCTGGGGAAATTCCCTCTTCATCACAACAGTTAAAGCTGCAGGAGCTATACTAGGAGTGATGGAACTGGGCCCTGACATGAATGCCTTGGTCACATCCTATCGCATAGTGCATTATCTGGGTCTTTCCTAGGGAGAAAAGGCAGGGCATCATAGCTAAACCTTTTTCACAACAGGTCTGTACATCTGACTCCGCTGAAGTATTCATCCAACAGACAAGGTGCTAGTGATATATGGTGCTCAGAAATGTGCACAAATTGCTCAGAAATGTGCACAAATTGCTCAGAAATGTGCACAAATTGCTCAGAAATTTGAAGAAATTGTGGAGGAAAATGTGGGAAATGTTCCTCGAATTTAGGGGAAAGCCCTCAGCTTGGCCTGCAAATGCAAATTGAACCCTACACACCACGGAACACCTTTGAGTTAAAAAGCCAACAACAACCCCCCACCAGATTTTCCCGTAATGGCCACCCCTTGTTGGTCTCAGGATTCTTGTTCTTTAAACTGGACTTGGACTGGACAGCCCACCAAACCGAGGACTGCCCTCTGCAATATTTGACATGCGGTCACCCTAGCTGACTCCAACTTGCAGCAGTGCAAGCTAATCAGCACGCTATTCATAGCTGGCAATCTGTGAGCTTTGAAGGCTGTGGACCTTGACAGGGGCTGCATCTGCTCTCGGTCTAGGAATAGTTTTGCCATGTCATGAGCTAGCTGTCTGTCTGGAGAGGTCCAACTTAGCAGCCCATCATTATTTCAGACTCAAGAAAATTCCAAGTGAAGGCCAATAGGTTATTGCATCTGCTGTGAGATCTCAGGAAACAAGTGTGGAGGGGGGATGGTGGTGCTGGAAGTAAGAGAGGCTGGAGAGAGCTGTGAATGCTGTTTGCTAGCCCCTTCCCCTTGGTTCAATGTAAGTAATTTGTTTGAGCTTCAGATTTCCCCCTCTGGCTAATACATACAAATCCAGAACTCCACTCTCTTAGATATGAAGGAATCCACCACCAATCAAAAGGTCCATCAGTCATTTTCCACTTTGCTCGAGGCAGGGAACAAAAGTAAATACAAAATACATAAAACTGAATTAAGAACATAATATATGTTGTTATATATTTTATATCCTAAAAACATCCTAAAACCATCGTAAAATTCCCCTGGATAGGCCTGCTGGAATTGTAACCAAAAAGTGATCAGTCCCTAACAATTGATATCTAAACAGCTGTAATATAAGAATAAAAAATAATAATACCATTTTAGGGGGAAAACCAATACAAGAAGAAGAGTAAAAAAAAAACAAAGAAAGAAAAAGGAGAGAAAAGAAAAGATAATAATGTAAAAATAACTAAATAAACAAATATACTACTTAATAACTGTGCTGTATGAACTTCATTTGTTGTTATAATATCCAAATGTTCAAAGCTAAAGCAGGCATATGTTGTTGTAAGTCCGATTGTGACATGTGTTGAATAAATTTCCACTATATAGCATAAAAGGATAGCGATTCTGTTTTTCCCTGGATCAGAAGCAAATCATGAGTAAATTTTTTCTGATATTGCCACTGGCCATATATTTCGGTACCATGCCAATAAGTTCAAATTGTCCAGTTTTTTCCACTGCTGTATAATTGTCTGGCGAGCGTCAATTCGTAATAATAATAATAAATCTTTACATTTCAAACTTACATTAGATCCTTTGTGTATTGATAATAAGAATAATGTTCATTTATGGTGGACTTGTCCACATATACAGGGATTCTTGATGTTAGTACATAGAGAGTTAATGGTTATTACTAGAGAAAAGACAGGATAAAAAGCACATCTCCCTCAAGTTGTTCGGATTTACATCCCATATGCCAAAGAAACATTCACCATGAGAATTGTTTGTGCAACTAGAAGGCTGGAAGAGGAGGGGGGGGTGCCTGTTATTCAAAGATGACGGCAACATGTGTTGCAATTCATTTTTATTTTTATGGTAAAGGGGAAAGCTAACACTTACATTACTCCATATGAAGAGGAATGTCACATTTCCTGATGGGAAAATATTTTAACAGCCCACAACAAGATGGGAGCGTGCTAATTCTACCCAAGCAAAGTAACACAAGTCACATCACTGGAAACCAATTACAGAGGGAACTACCTTAGTTGGGCTGCACTGGGCTCATGGATCACCCTTCTCATGAGTCTGGCCTCCTACTGTGCTTGCACGTTGACCCCTCTCTTCTCCAGTATAACCACAAGAAGGAGACTGGAAGTTTCTACTCATGTTTTAGATCAGTCAAATCCTAAACTGTGTTTCATCTTAACGATGGCTAGTGAAAACAAGCCAGCTTCGTAAATGATGGTTTGAAGTTGGCTTGTTTCCACTAACCATAATTAATATTAAATACAGTTGGTCCTAAAAGGGAAAGGTGGTAGCTCTGGGGCACAGTGCATGTATTGCATGCAAAGGTGCCAGAATTAAGCCGCAACATCTGCAGCTACACCTGACGATCCCTGTCTGAAATCCTGCAGATCTGCTGCCAATCAGTATAAGCCAGGGTGACTGAACCTTTTTCAGCTCGAGGGCCATTTTGCAATCAGGGGTCACAATTCCCCAATCAGGGGTCACATTCCAGAGGTGAATGGGGCAGGAGGCAAAAGGGACAGGAGCAAAACACCAAAAAAATACCAGCATAATTAAGCTTAGAGTTCTTCCTGTCAGTAACTATGCCTTAGGAGAAGCGTTTAAACTTTTTTAGAATGGGGGGAAATGCACAAAAACTGGGATTTTTTAAAAAAATGGTGGTTGGGGAAAGGGGGTGGAGCCCTGGAGGGACTGAGATTGTGTAGTCAATATGCAACTAAATGATCCAATGGTCCAATTTGGTATAAGACACCTTACAAGATCAAATAGTGCAAGTTAATTCAATGACTACCTAATTTCTTATGGCTTCCACACCCATTTCAATGGGCTGCAAGTCCTTTCCTTAAAGCAGCCCTTTCCCAATGTGGTGCCCTTGAGGTGTTGTTAGTCTAATATTCCCATCACTCCCAGCCAGTATATAGAATGGTCGGGGATGATGGGATCAGTAGTCCAAAACTTCTACAAGGCCCAAGGTTGGCAAAGGCTGCTGTGGACCTTTACATGCCCTGTATGCTCATAGCATAGGGTGACCAACTGTCAGGATTTCCCCGGATTTGTCCTGGTTTTTGTTCTTTCCATGGTGTCAGGGGGGATTTTCTATAATTTTCAATAATGTCCTGGAATGACATACCTTCCCCTTTAAGGCTGCCATTAGCATGGCAGGAGGGAATGACATGCTTTCTTGAGGCACATCATTCCCCCACTCCGAGCTCCAATTGAGGTCTTAAAGGGAAAAGTGGGTCATTCGTGGACATTATAGAAAAGGCCCCAATTGGAGTGGATGGTGGTGGTGCAGAACGAAATCCTTTCCCCTCCTCCACTCCAATCAGGTTTTTTAAGGTGGCGGGGGAATAACGTACTTTCTGCAGGACTCAGAAAGCTGCTTCCCCACACACACACTAGGTGTCCTCTTTTTTGGTTTCCCAAATATGGTCACCCTATTAAATGTGTGCTGTAAAATCAGACATGTGACCAAGGCTATGTTCGGGTGGGCATGCCCCCTTGGTACTGGACACGCCCCCTTGGGGGCGACCATATTGTCCTCCTTTTTGGTTTCCAAAATATGGTCACCCTATGATAGCAGCTAGTCTTTGTGGTCTCGTTTGATCTGATGAGGCAGCCCCTCCTGTAGCGGAAATGCAGGAGACCCTTGTCATTTCAAGGAATTTGTGGTGAACAACAATTCCTCCTCTCTGTGTCTGGACATCCAATTGGGCCTGCTGCTTGCAGTAGGTAGCAATGCTTTTGTTTTCCTTATTATTTCTTAGAGTCAGCTATCTGCCCAAGGTGGTACGACTGGAGAGCTATTATTTACCTTTAGATAGCCCTTGGCTAGGTCTCAAGGTGTGCCACATAATCCAGGCAGAAGTGTCTGGGTTGGGCATATAGTTATCTGAACTGGCTGTTTGCCACCTGCATAAGAATGCATAAACATTCTCAAGGTTATTGGCATATATAGCCGGAGCACAGGTGGGATTAAAGTGAGCAGAGTAATATATGTGTCCCCTGGGCACTCTCAAGGCAGAATCTCATGGCAGGCCAACCCTGAAAAGATGCTGCATGCAGGCTGTTACTGGAGTCCATCCATTGCTTATTCTAAGGGAGTACCCGACAGCTGTAGGGACATAAGCATTATATTCTTACTCTGTAGTTTCTTCTTGCAATCATTGCCTTGCAGTGTTCTGCTTTCTTGCTTAGTGAGTTTGTTCCTGCTTAATAAAACCTTTAGCCTTCACCCACTGGTGTGTTCATTGTTCCTGAATCCTAGAAAGAACTGTAGCCTCTTGGGAGCACACTTGTTCAGCATGCCCTGTTTTGTACAACTATGGATTCTGCAGAGACCTGCCAGATTCTATTTCCAGCATGGATAGATGTCATTGTTCTACTGGTCCATATAAATTGTCCCAAACCTTCTTTATGCCTGATTCAATCCGATTTAATTTCCATCAGGAAATTAAAAACCAGTGGCTCTTGTGAAAGATACATAGGGAGGGGCAAAAATGCAGAGACTGACAGTAATCTTCTGCGAGTTTGCTCAAAAGTAAGTCCCACCAAGTTCAATGGGATTTACTCCTAGTTAAGTGGGCAGCAGATTGCAGAGCAAAAATGCACCGAAATGCACATACGACCTTGCGTCCGAATGCAAACGTATGAGAGAGCTGCATTTGTTTCAGTGGGGTGCACATCCCAACGTATGTTCCCTTCAACAATCAGAGGGCATTCACGCGACATCATTCACTATTAAGCATATCAGTTTGCAGGAGAAAAACCAAGAACCCAGAAGTAGGGATTGGGTGATGTGGGGGGGGGACTCAGTTTGATTTTGATAAGAATTTACCAAAATTCGCAGTTTTCCATATCTGGAGCAAAAAAGAACTTTAGATTTTAAAAACTGGAAGGTAAGAAACCAAAAACTGATAAATTTGTCTAATCCATGCACAGTTCTTTGAGTGCCAGGGTTTGGATTTCAGTCATGTTTGTGATGTTGAATTAGGGTTGCCACCACGTTTTTTTTTCCTGACGGGATCCTCATCTGTACCAACACCATGGCAGGCAAGTATAACACGGTCCTCCCCATTCTGTGAATAGCTGCCCCGGTTGAATTTGGCTGGGGCAGATGGGAGAGAATTTAGTTTTGGTTCATTTTTCTATGGATTTCTCAATTTTTTCCAAATTCTTCATATTCTCAAATTGGGAGAAAACAAAACTGATCAATTCATCCAGCCCTAAAAGTTTTCCATATTCAAGACAAAAAAAAAAAGACCTTGAGATTTAAAAAAGAATGAGTGTGGAAGGAACCAAAAGTGACAGATTTGTCCACCCACTTCCAGGGCTTTGAGTATTTAAGTTCCTAAAAGTCTGGGTTTGAATCCTTGCATATCAAACCATGACACTGCTTAATTGGGGCTCCCACTTCTCTGTTTTTTCTGACAACCTCCTTATTTTTAACAGCTATTTGGCAGGCAGGTACATCATGGTCTTCTCCAGACTCAAAACATTTCATTATAGCTATGTTTTAATTCTGATTTTTATTTTTATGTGTGCTGATCTCTTGTTTCTATCAGTGGTTTTCAACTAGTGGATTGCAAATCAAAAGTGGGTCGTGAGATCAGTCCAGATGGGTCGCAGCAAGGTTGTTGCTGCTGCCATGTTGGACATGGAGAAAATTGTGAAAGTGGTCCCATCTTGCTGATTAAGAGTCCAAGGTGGGTCTCAGGACTGGACCAGCTGAAGATCACTGGTTTATATCATCTACTCCAGGGGTGTTGAACCTCCAGCCTGTGTGTCAAATCTGGCCTGCTTAGGGTCTCAATCCATTCCTCTGGGGATCTCCAAATACCCATGCCCAGTTCCCCTGAGCCAATCCCCTTTCCCCAAACTTCAAAGGTTTGGTGGTTTCTTGGCTTTTGCACATTTCCCACCACCCTTTATTTTTTAAAGGCTGAAATGTATCTCCCAAGGCTTAGTTCCTGGAAGGAAGAGCTTTAAGCTCTTAAATCTCTTAAATTTTTTTCACTGGCTTACCAATTAGTTTCCGGGCGAAGTATAAAGTGTTGGTTATCATCTGTAAAGCCCTACATGGTTTGGGTCCAGGCTACCTGCGGGATCGCCTTCTCCCGTACAATCCGCTCCGCACACTCAGGTCCTCTGGGAAGAATTTACTCCAGCCAACAAAAACATGGCTGACAACTATTACCCAGAGGACCTTTTCTTCTGCCGCTCCTAGTTTGTGGAATGGCTTGCCAGGAGAGATTCGTCAACTTAACAGTCTTCCAGAATTTAAGAAAGCCATAAAGACTGATCTCTTCCGGCAGGCCTACCCAGTTGAATTTTAAGATGCCTTTTTTAATGGTGTGCTGCTTTTAATGATGCACTGGTTTTAAACGTTTGAATTAGTTGTATGTATTTTATGGTGTTTTTATTTGTTTTGTACCCTGCCTCAATCCAGAGGGAGAGGCAGGTTGTTGTTGTTGTTGTTGTTGTTATTATTATTATTATTATTATTATTATTATTATTTGCTAAAATATGCTGGTACTTGGCGAGTGGCATGCGTGTTATTGTTTTGTTTTTGGCTCTGCCTTCTTTGCTTTTGGCTCCTCTCACCGCTGGAATGCCCTAAAAGCCCTAAGAGCTTTTCTGAAATTGAATTCAGCCCTCAGGCTAAGAAGCTCAACACCCCTGGTCTACGCCCTGCAAGTTGCTTTAAGGACGCTGCTGAGGATGCAACTCCTTCACTTTATAAATACACACATACATACTTCATACATGAATGAATGAAGGCTTTTTTTTCTTTCTTCATTTGGGGAATAGATATCTGAAGGAAGTCAACTTTCTGAACAAGTTTCTTTGGCAACTCTTTTTAACCTAGATGGCATCAGATTACCCAGGGATGTGAGACTGTGCAGGATTTGGGACTTTGCCCAAAAATACCAAATGAAAGATCATCAAAGCCAGGAAATATAGTTGGAGCTAGAAAGCAGGCTCCTAAAAACCAAGCTTTCAGTGAAGATTGAATGCCAGAGGAAAGAACTTAGTAACAGGAATACAAGGCCTGATCTACACCACACAGGATATTGCACTATGACAGCAGTACATAAAAGGCAGGAGCCACACGACTGCTTTATAGTGGTACTGAAGTGCACTGACGACTGTTGGGGCCCATTGACACATACCATATACCGCTTTCATACCACTTTCATACTGCTATATCCTGCTTGGTGTGGTTCCTGACTTTTATATCCCTCGTTCATACTGCTTTCATAGTGCAATATCCTGCTTTGTGTTGATTAGGCCCAAGGCAATGGAGAAGAAGCAATTGTAGGCCCAGTGACTGGAGTAGACAAGCAGAATGACTTATAGGAAGCTACCTTATACTGAGGGCATGGCTAGATGGGATGATATCCTGGGGATCACCCCGGGATCAGCCCTGTGCATCCACATGATGTACAGGGTAGCCTTGGGAAGGGAGGAATGATCCTTCCCTTTCCCCGGGATAATGGGCACCATTTTTATCCCAACTTTTCCCGCTGTCTTGGGATGATCCCAAGACTGCAGGAGGTGTGGGCTGCCATCCTAGTTTCGTCTTCGCTCCCCCCAAGTAACCGTGTGGCTTCGTGCCCATCAGGGGAGGGTGTGGCAGCAATTTTGCCACCCCTGGGATAGCAGGGAGGGGGTTGGGGGTTGTTTGCTTTTTAAATTTATATTTTCAGTGGAGCTGGGCCTCGCGTTTCCATGACCGGTCCTGCTGCTTTAAAAATAGAAAAGGGGGGGGGGAACCTGCAACGTCCCTGCTTCCTCCCAGGATGTCACGGGCCTCGTGTGCACACTGGGGGAGGCTCTTGTGATCAGGATATCGCAAGAGCCTCCCCCCTCCCTCCCTCCCAGAATGCCGGGAGGTGTAGAAAGAGCCTATGTAAGCTGCCTTGGATTCCTTTCAAGAGGGAAAAGATATTATTGTAATAATAAATAAATAAATAACTTCAGCATCACTGCCCCCCCTCAATTTGCAGATATCCTATCCCAGCCTTCCAGATATGATCAATGGGTGGGAGATTCTGCAAGCCTCCTCCACAACACTACATGAGTCCATACTTAGTAATTTGCCTCCCTCTCCTTTCAAGCTGGAGGATAGGTGTCTGTTGCAATGGCTATGACTGGAAATCCAGAATTCAGTCAACCTTTAATGTGGCCTATATTCTGAAATGGGAACAAAGAGAGGTGGGTGGGAAGATTTTCCAAATCATTTTTTTGCCCCTTCCCGGTTATTCCATTACAGGACAGACAAGTTGGATCCTCAAACCACTCCACTGGAACCAACCCAGTTCATTTTCTATGGGATTAGCACTAGCCGGCAAAGTATTTTGCGGGACGGAGGCATGATGTAGAAATGAGAAAGGAAATCCAAGATATAAAATCAGATTGGGTGGATTAAGCAGAGAATAAAGGAAAAATAAATGTAGCATTTTTGTGGTTAAGTGCTGGGAGTTTTGGAAAATGTTGAAAGCTCAGATTGAAAGCATGTGTATATGACAAAACTGAAAACTACGGTTTAGGTAAAACAGAGAATACATTTCTTACAGTATATTAAGGTTCTAAGGCATACTAATACTCTTGAATTCGAGAGTATTCAATGAGAAGAGGAAACTTCAATACGTTTTAGGAAAATGTAGATGTAGCTCATCCATTGGACAAGTGGAACATTTGCTGCAAAGATGGGCATGCAAGGATTTCAGGCTGCAATTAAGCCACAAGAATGGGAGTTCTGTGATTTGATCCAATGAGCTGGTTATGTGTGTGTTTTTAATGGCAAATAGCAGCTATTGGAAAGCCAATTATACATATATCACAGGGTATTTTGTTGGTGCAGGGCTTGAAACAGAAAAGGATTGGAATGGGCTCAAAGGAGGTTGACAACGATGGTCACATGTGCAGAAAACAAGTCCTGTGAGGAAGGTTGAAAACTGGATGGATATAATTGATCTGGAGGAGAAGACTGGGTGGGTCAGTCGGGGGGCATGATAGCACACTTCAAATCCTAAAGGGCTACCACATAGAAAAGGGCAAAGACTTATTTTCTACTGCCTTAAGAGTAGAGTGGATGTAATGGATTTAAGTTACAGGATGGTAGATTTTGGTTGACCATTAAAAGAAACGTCTTGATAGTAAGAGCAGTTCAACACCAGAAGCAATAGCTTGCAGAAGGGGCTCTTCTTCACTGGAGGACTTCAAGCAGAAGAACATCTGTTGGAGATGCATTGACCAGGAGGTTGAACTGTAGGTGACCTAAATAGTCTTTTTTGTCCTTCCATATTTAAGATTGCCACTTCATTTTGTAGACGCCAGGGGCATGTCTACCCCAGGCAATTATCCCGGGGTTGTCTCTAGGTCGTCCCTGTGCATCCAAATGTCCAAGTAGTCGGGCATGATTATGGTTGCCAGCCAAAGCAAATGGTCAATAGCTTCTTTTAAAGACTGTGGCAGAAATACTGAGCAAGATGTGGTGTATAGGGCAATGGCAGATTTAAAATTGCCCATTGATTTAATAGTAAAGTTTACTTTAAAAACAAACAAAACCAGGAACCAGTCCATCCCACATTAAAAATCTTAATGCACGTTCCATAGTTTGTGTTGGTAGATCAGTACAGGTCTCATAAAATGCAGGATTTAGGGACCTAGAAATGCAAAAAAAAAAAAAAAAATAGATCCAAGGACTGCTATTAACTAATTCCACATTATTAGGACAGAACTGAGGATTAAAAGGGATCATTAGCCATCTCAGCTTTCATTGATGTTGCTGAGACCTGAGGAAGTGTAAGTTCTAGACTGTCACAACTTGTTTCTTTTAATTGAATTCCCCATAAATCCAGGAATGCAAGAAAAATGACCATTCAAACAAGAATTTCACTTATTTGCATAATGTAAATGCTATTTAGTGAAGGGTTCCCCCTTTTGTTTTTTCAGATACTTCAAACGATGACTAGCATGTGTGATACTTGGATACCATGGAAGAGCTCAATGCACCATTTCAAATTCTAGAGTCTTCGCGTGAGGTGGAATGTTTGAGATGGTAATGAACCCCAATAAGAGTGAATGCATTCTAGATCAAAGACATTTGCACCAAAGAAAATCAGATGAAACTAGGGGACATGTGTATTTGCATAAATGCCCTCTTTTTGATTAATCTGACCAAGTTTCTTTTTTCTTTCAAATTTGGAATATGCTATTCTTGCCACGAACAATGTTTGAACAGGCTTCGAAAGAGAGAACAGGACTGTGTGTTCTGTCTATAGGCTATGGTGGATCTGCACCACAGTAAGCCTGTCTTCCTCCTTCATCATGGGCCAGCATCATGGGCCAACATGGGCAATTCTTATGTTGGCCCATGATGAAGGAGGACCACAGGCTTACTGTGGTGGGGATCCAACACAAACTACAGACAGAATATGCTGTCCTGTCCTCTCTTCTGAAGCCTGTCCAAACATACTTGTCACTTTAATAAAGGGGGTAGGTCCTATTTGCAATGCCCTTCATCAGGAATCCTGGACGTTGTAGCCCAAACCATCTGGAGAGTGTCATGTTGGGGAAGGCTGCTTTATATCCCCACAGGTGAACCCTAGAGCAGCTGTGAAGTGCTCAGGATCACCAAGTGGAGAGTTGTCCATTTCCCTTGCTGTTTCTCAGTCTGTAGGGGGGTCCTCTGTTATCTCTGTGCCTGTCCACTATAGGAGGATCTCACCAACATCACTCCCTACAACCTTCAGGAACTGCTCCATCCTTCTTTCCCTCTTCCCTGGGCCCATTCCTGTTCCCCCTTCCAACTTGGCTAAACCCACTTGCAAAGGGCTCAACCAGGGGTTGTTGCACAGCTACACTCCACTTTCACAGCTCCCTCGGCCCATTCATTCCCATCATGCCCTTTTCTGGGATAGCAAGTCAGAGTATACTGGAATTGCCCCTTCTAAGTGATAGGCCCTCACAAACCCCATATCCCAAATACATTGTAAAGGCCAAGAACATGAAGAGCATTATGTTTGTAAACCAATCTTAATAACACAGAGGTGGAGAGCCTCTTTCAACCCAAGGCTGGAGCCCATTTTGGAGGAGCTGTCGGGGGCCAAATGCCACCATATTTTAGCCTGACATTCTTACTGCCAGCACCTGAGCATTTCAAGAAGCAGTTCAACCTTTTAGAATGAAGAGCAACAGCAAAAACAGCAGGAAACCCTCCAAGCAATTGTTAACTTGGGGAAAGGGGATGGGGCAAATAGAGTTGGAGCATGGCCTTCTGGGAAACCCCAAAGGACAATCATTAATGATAAGGCACATGCTCGTACACATGGTGGCCCCTTCCACACCCATTTCTCAGCATGCTACAGCTTCACATACGTTCAGTAAATCCACAGCTGGTGCTGGTGTCACTGCACAGTGTTGACTCACACTGGCTCGCAAGCACTGGAACTATATCCCAGTTACACCAACAGGCCAGTCTTTCCCAACCTGCAGCCCTCCAGATGTGTTGGACTGTTCCCATCCAGTTGGCCAACAGCATGGCCATGCTGGATGGCCAATGACCATGTTGGATGGGAATTATAGGTGCAGCACATCTGAGTCCAGCACATCTGGAGTGGAGCAGGTTGGAGAAGGCTTCAATAGGTGCAGGTTTTGGGGTGCCCTTGGGCAAGCCCCCCCTTCTTGGGACCTCTTCCTTAGTGAGTCTACCTTCTCACCACCAATATCACCAGCTGCTCCTGCTCCTCATCCCCTTTCTCACCTTTGCAACCACTGCCATGTTTGAAAGGCGGAGAGCTAGTGAGGAAGTAGGCAGTTGTATCTCTTGCTCCTTCTTGCCACCACTGTTTTGTGGGCCAGAGCAAAAGCAGACTGCAATGGTGAAGAGGAGGAAGAGGAGGAACAATGCCCGGGGGTGGGTGGGGGGGCTCTTGTCAATGTCCCCCTTCAGGTGCCCAACCATGCCTACCTTAGATGGCAGCCCTGGATATGGGAACCAAATGCTGCCCAGAGCTCAGACAAACATGGGCATGTGGAAGTGTCTGTTACAGACGTGCCTCCTCATAATAATTCTTTATAGGAAATACTCAAACTCAGTGACCCTCCCAGCCTCTTTCAGAATTGTAAAAAGCATTTCACAGGGGAAAGAAGCAAGATCCGAACTGCAGATAAAAGGAACTTTACAATCAACCTTTTGTGCTCTGGCTTGCTGTAACAGTGACTTTCATGATGGCTTCATTATGCAAGAGACCTATATGGCCCTACTCTGACCCTGCCAAAAATCAATTCTGTGTATGTGTTTGAGAGTTGGCCTACAGTTGTCATTGTAGCCCTGTATTCATTTCCCAGGTTCTTGTTTCTTCTTCCTTTCTCCCTGCCCACCTACCCCATTTAAAGTAACAACATTTACATTCTGTTTAGCAAAATTTCCAGCTTTAAAAAATGGTATCCATCACTTTTTAGATTAGGGCATTGGGGAAATGTGGCAGTAATCACAGCTACGTAAAACTGCCAAGGAACTTGGCAAATGTAGTACATTCAAAGTATTTCTTTACTTAATTGTCCAAGGTTTGTTTGCTTGTTTTCCATGACCATGACTGAGTGTAACTTATATATAGGGTGAGCATATGAAAAGGAGGACAGGGCTCCTGTATCTTTAACAATTGCATAGAGAAGGGAATTTCAGCAAGTGTCATTTGTTTATATGGAGAACCTGGTGAAATTCCCTCTTCATCACAGCAGTTAAAGCTGCAGGAGCTATACTAGAGCGACCAGATTTAAAAGAGGGCAGGGCACCTACAGCTTTAACTGTTGTGATGAAGAGGAAATTTCACCAGGTTCTCCATATATACAAATGACACCTGCTGAAATTTCCTTTTCATACAACTGTTAAAGATACAGGAGCCCTGTCCTCCTTCTCATATGGTCACCGTATTATATATCATCACCATATATCATTTCAAATTTTATTAAGGCAACCCAGCATGGGTTTTAGCCAGATACAAGAATCATGATATAAAAACATTACATTACAGCATTGTATTAAACATCAAATATTGAACTTTTACATATGAAACATCATATATAGTGCAGGGATTTTTACCAGCAATCTTAGTTATCAGGGGACACCAAGTCTTTCCTAATTTTTGCCGCTTTCACTGCAAAGCAAGCCAGGTTTAACAAGATGGATTTCGCAGTGTTTGTAAATAAGTAGCCAATTTTATCCAGATCTGTATAATGAGTAATTGAAGCCAGAAATCTCGCTAGATGTTTATCCCTAGGGGTGTTGTATAATTTACAGTATAGAACATAATGAACTGTATCCTCTACTGCTTGGTCACCACAAATACATAAACGTTGTTATCTGGGGATGTTTTTGAATCTCCCCTCTCTAAAGTTGGTTGGCATTGTCTGGAATCGCAGGCTAGTAAGCGCCTTGCGAAGGCCAGGGGTGGTAATTTCTGTCAGATATTTTTCTTCCCTATGGGTCAATTTTATGAGCCGAAAGCTATCAGAAAATCTAGAGACTTTAATTGCAGCCATGTCTATTTTACAAAAATAGCTCTGCAGTGCTTGTCTTATTGCATCACGTTGATGTTGTACGTCTCCACCCGAAATTACTTTAGGATCGAGGCCAAAGTTTCGTAATCTGATTTCGCATCGATCTATCCAGTTATTTCTGAAGGGAGAAATTCTCTGTTCATTTACACAGAGGCTTACTAATTTATTTATCGGATGTTGTATTCTAAGATAATAGAAAAACATAGTCTTCCAAATATAGTATGCTATAGGCAATACCCCAAGTTCCGCCCTTGTATAGCAGGTGGGAGTTCCTGGTGGGAGACCTAGCAGTGTCCTTAAGAAGTTATTTTGGACAACCTCAAGTGGGCGTACATTCGTACCCCCCCCCCATATTTCAGCACCGTATGTTATTTGGGGTACCACTTTCTCTAAAAATACTCTACTAGCTGGGGCCACCAGCTGACCACCTCTAACCTTAGCAAATCTTAACACAGTATGCGTTGATTTTTGTGCTTTCAGCTTTGTTGCCGCCAAATGACTGCTTGAAGCAAATACCTAGATAATTAAATTGGATGGTTTGTTCCAGAGGATGGCTGTTTAGCATCCATTTATGTTTAGGGAGGTGAGCTCCAAATACCATTACTTTAGTTTTTAAATAGTTTATACACAGATGTTCCTTCCTGCAGGCCTCTCCAAAAGCTTTAAGCATTCTTCTCATTCCTATTAAATTTTGTGATAATAACACCATATCATCCGCATACATCAGTATGTTCAGTTTTCTCGAACCAACGGCTACAGGAAAGTTTGAATTGCCAGACAGATAACCAATAATATCATTTACATATATATTAAACAGGATAGGTGCTAATAGGCAACCCTGTCTAACCCCTATGGATGTTTTAACTTCCTTCAACAGTTGTCCTCCCGTTCCAGCTCTAACTTGGATGGTCGTATTTGTATATAGGTTTTTTATCAAAATCAGAAGACGCCTATCCATCCCAAGATGCCATAACTTGTACCATAATCTATCCCTATTAATCCTATCAAAAGCTGAGGTTAGGTCTACAAATGTGGCATATAGATGTTTTTTTGGGTGCCCAGAGTATTTCTCTCTAAGATGGTTTAGAATGAAACACTGGTCTATTGTCGATTTGCCATGACAAAAGCCGGCTTGTTCATCTCCTATGATGTTATTTTGAGCAACCCAATCTTCAACTTTTATTAAGAGTTGCTTAGTATATAGTTTGGGGGCCACATCTAGCAGACTAATGGGTCGGTAATTGGCCGGTGATGATTTGTCGCCCTTCTTATAAGTTGGTACAACTATACTTTGGGCCCAACCGTTGGGAAATTTACCATGTTGGTTGATAAAAGTAAACATTTTAGCCAGAATAGGGGCCCACCAGAGCTCGTTTTCTAGAAAAATCTCTGGGGGTAACATATCTTCCCCTGGTGCTTTCCTTCTTTTTAAGCTAGAGATTAACCTTTTAACCTCACTAGTGGTAACATCTGGCCATGGGTCTGTCTCTAGAATGTTGGGGAGTACTATCTGTGTCAAGTAGGTTGTTCCCTCTGGATTATACATTTTTTCAAAATATCCCTCCCATTGCTTGATCATAATCGGCGCCGACATCTCATAGATGGGTTCCTTTAATTTACAGGCAGCCAATTGCCAAAATTTAGTTGAATCCCGATCTCTGGAAGCTTGTTCGATATCGGCCCATAATTGGACGAAAAAAGCGTTTTGTTTTTGTTTAAGGAGCTTCCTATACAAACGCCGATTTGTCACTAAGTCATGCAGGGCGTGGGCCTGAGCCCCGTACTTGGCCTGTCTGCTCAAGGAGCAGAGGACACGCCTAGCGTCTCTGCACTCTTGATCGAACCAACCCTCTGGATGGGGTCTTAACTTAGGGGGGGAAGTGGTTGAACATATAGAGCCCAATTGCTGTGTCATGTTATGAAATAGGGACAGAAGGTCATATTGGTCTGTTTTCAAAAAGCTGGTTCTTAGGGCTAACCACTCCCAAATGAATAAGACATCCCATGTCTTCTCCTGTAGATTAATGTCCCATCTTAATCTCCGTTTACCTTGTTGGGTGTATGACATTTCTGGGGGCGTTTCATTGCTTATTCCCTGCGTTCCAAAGAGTTCCAGAAGCACCAGCTGGTGGTCGCTCACAGGTTGAGTCCCTATCGCGAAGTTTTTTACGTTCGGGGCAATTATTGAATCTATCAGGAAATAGTCGATAACACTTCCCCCTTTCTGGGAGGCAAAGGTGAAATTTGCTGTTGTATCGTCTGAGTCCGTGCCGTTTAGGATAAACATGTTAAATTTATACATAAGTTTAAATAGGTTGGCGCCAGCTTCGTTGAATGTACGGTCTCTAGATTTCCTTGTGGGGAGGTGTGCCAAATCGTCCTTGGTTAATGCAAATTTCTGTTGTGCAATAGTATATCCATCACCCATCCTTGCATTGAAATCCCCCATCACTATCATCGCACAGGGGGTGTGTGTGTTGACTAATTGTGTCCATAAGGGATTCAAGAGTATCCCACATATCGGGGGTGTAATAAATTGAGCCCCTGGGGGGATATAAATATTTATACACACCAGCCTGATATTTCTGTATTTAGTCAATTGGATAGCCTGCAAGTTTTGTGAGGGAGTGGGTATTTCCTTAATTTCAACATTCAGGTTTACAGATATCCCCAGGGCTAATCCACCACAACTCCTCCCTTTCTTAGCAATCTTTCTGGCGGGTTTAATGAAAAATTGATAGCCTGGAAGCCCTAGTTTTTTTTGTATCCATGTTTCTTGTAGCCCCACTATATGAAATTTGGATAGATATTGTTTGAATCCTATGTCCATCAGTTTATTATCCCATCCTGAGATATTCCAGGACAAAAACCTCAGTGGGGCTAAGGGTGGATCTGTGTGGGCTTTTCCAAAGAGATAGGAGGAGCACTTTTCTTTATTCATTTTACTTCCAGCAGTTCTTTGTCAGTCACTGGGGGGCCTAGGTTTTAAAGGACAAGATGGCTTAGGTGCCATGACTTTCGCTACGGATGTTTCTGTTATTGGGCTCAATGATAGCTTCCCTGCATAGACTGCAGGGTTAGTGTTCGTCTTGGTGCATTCCCCCTCTTGATCCCTATTATCATTGACTGTAATATCATATTGCCTTATCTCGGCCCCAGGTGCTACAGTTGGATTATCTGAGTGTATCAATGGGTGGCCATCAAGCGCCCTTTTGATCACACTAATGTTCGGGTATAGTATACCTGTATTGTCTGTTGGATTTAAAGGCACGACCTGGTCTCTAATAGGGCTGGTTAGATCTTTATTACACCTCTGACCATTGGGGATATGACCCGTTTTAGGTCGACTTTCCTTAGGGGGGTGTATGGAAATATCAGGGGCTGAAGTATTCATTCCACCGTCTGCCTCACTTGTCTTCTTTAGGGGTTGTAGGTCTTGTTTATTAAGCCTATCTTTGCCAGCTGCCCTTTCTTTTTTGATTCACGGGGTTTCAACCCGTGATTTCACCATATGTTGGGATTTTTGAGGTTTAAGTATTTCCAACAGAGCTCTTAGTCTAGAAAGGGTTTGATGTTGATATATGCTAGGTAAGGCATCAAAACTCTCTATGAGCTTTATCTCTTCTGGGTAAAGTTGTTCCAAGAAGCCACTCCTATCCTCCATCACAAAAAGTCTCATGTCCCTCTCTTCTTTGTTTCCTGGAAGTGTTAAAGGACTTTTAGACTGATTAATTTCTGGTTGAAGTGCATCAAAAAGATCGCCCAGGTCCCCCAGCCTTGTGGGACCCAATTCTCTGACTTTGCCGTGGTTACATGGTGTTACGGAAGTCTTGGGTGAATAATCAGAAACAATTGTTGAGGCTGTATCCTCCAAGTTGATGAGATCACCAATCCTGGGATCCGATTGAGGCAAGTTATGAATATGAACATTCGTGTTGCTGGAAGATCCCAATGAGGACATTGGGGAGATATCTTTGAAATATCTATTCACTGTCAATCCCCGTCTTAGGTATTCTTCTTTGTTTCTATATATCTTAGCTGCCAAATCCGAAGAAGCAAAGGTAACCAGGGCTCGTGCTGTTTTGTCGTTATAGTAAAGATATTCAATTTTTGGGATTGTTTCCATATTTTGCCCAAGTGGGTTTGCATCCCAGATTGATATCAACTGTAGGAAATGCAATTTTTGCTCTTGTTGCGTTAGAATGCCCCTTGGTTTGGGGTAGTTGGAAAATACCAAGGTACAATTCATTAATTGCAAATTCCATGAGGATTTCCCCCCAGATAGGAGCGTTGGTGCTAATGTTAAATTTACTATGTTGGAGTGGATACCCTGGTTTTCGAGTATCAGTTTCCTCTCTCCCAGATCGATTATCTGTGTGGTCCATTCCTTCTTTGGGATCAGTGGCTGTGCTGCTCTGTTCTTGTCTTGGGCATCCAGTATTTGGAATAGTTTATTATAATTCATTTTAGGCTTGTTTTTATACTTGGGTTGTCTCATATTTTCTGTTTTCTTTCTCCCTTTATGGTTTATAGCCTTTAATTTTTTTGATTTCAGGCCCCTATGATTGGAAGGTGGGATGTTGTCTTTCTTTCTCCTTTTATCTTGGTTGGTCTCCTCTCCACTGGGGTAGGCTGTCTCTGATATATCTGTCACGGTTGTGTTCGAATCACTGGCTTTATAATTTGGTTTAATTCGTTTATGTTCCAGCTTGTCCTCTTTTGCTTGACCACTCTTGACTTCCTTTATGTTTTTGGCCAATACGAAGTTAGTGAGGATGATTAGTAGGTCCTTACTTTCAGATAAGTAGTTCTTTATTAATGTTATATCCTCTGCCCAGCATCCAAATAGAGCTTTAATCATCTCGTGCTGGGATCAAAGCAGGCTGGACCACACCTGGGGATCGCTATTCCTGTTCGATGGAGAATATGTACAGCCATCTAATTGGGGGAAAGATAAGTTGGGTTGTGAGGGGGATAGACTACTACCCACTGATATTTGTTCATTTATAGGAAATATAGTCATTATGTCTACTGTGTTGTCTTGAGATATACAATGGGGTTGTCTATTAACCATTAGACCCTCCCCAACTGTAGAAAATCACCATATATCATACTGTTGGTCACTCTATATGCGCTCACCTGCCCATTCTGTCTTTTGTGTCTTGTCCACACCCCTCACGTCTTTTCACCAGCAGCCAAATCATTTGTACTTTCGTTCAGTCATTGGTATTAATCTCCTTTATCATTGTGCTCATATTTTCATTTATATGTGAAAATATAATGTGTAAACAAAGGAGGGATCTCACGTTAAACACAACACTATCAGGTAGGTCTAGCTAAGGCCTATGATTCTTTTCAGTAGTGGCTCCAATATTGTGGAGTGCCAAGGCCTTCCAGTGGACAAGGCCATCTGGTAAGCCACCATAATCCAGTTGTAGCAATTTGAAGTACACCCAGGATCAGGTCTTTGGCAAAGCTTTCTATTCAAGAGCAAGTCACCCCAGAATACTTTGCATTGCAAAAGGAATAGCTCACGTCAATATATTGTGGATAGGAAAATCCATTCGCCCTCCCAGCTAGAGTGAGGCTTGCAGCTAACCTCAGAGGAAGCAGGAAATTGAAGGGGGGCGGGGGAGAGATTATGTCAAAGTCCCTGCTGATAATAAAAAAAAGTGCCCTGCTCCTATGAGCCCTGGCTCTGCTACACCTTTGATTCTGAATATGCGCTCTGACAAACTCAGAGTGGCTTAGCATCATTGACCCAAGGCTGCCTGAAATGACTTATCCAATGCCCATTTGGAGATGAGCCGTTAACACAGGAAGGAAAGACATGGGCAGTGACACCGCCCTTCTAGATCCTACACAATGCCTCAGCGTAGCCATAATATCCTCCTCTTAGCGGTTCCTACGTATTAGTGACATTATCTAATTAAAAGGGGCGAGTGCCTGGCAGAATTAGCTGGAACCAATGCTTTCTTAAACCCATAATTAGGCCTAAGGACAACAGAGAGAGGCTGACTCACCCCATCTTTCAGCCATTGTTGGCAAAGCTGCAACACGGCCTGGGAGAATTAAACCATTTAATAAGGGACCCAGGCCATTGTTGCAGGGTAAGGCAATTCAAGATATCCATCTTGCATCACTAAAATGATAGGACGGAGCTTCTAATGTTCCACTGATTGATTCTCAGTACTCACACATCAGCTTCAAGCATCTTAACCTTCACATTTGTTGGTCTGCTGTGCAAGGAGCACTTTTTAAACCTTTGCCTCTGAGATTCACAGAATAACGGGCTCAAATTAAAGGAAACCAGATTCCAGCTGGACATCAGGAAAAACTTCCTGACTGTTAGAGCAGTACGACAATGGAATCAGTTACCTAGGGAGGTTGTGGGCTCTCCCACACTAGAGGCATTCAAGAGGCAGCTAGACAACCCTCTGTCAGGGATGCTTTAGGGTGGATTCCTGCATTGAGCAGGGGGTTGGACTCGATGGCCTTGTAGGCCCCTTCCAACTCTGCTATTCTATGATTCTATGATTCTATGAGATTCATATCTGTTAACTCATACTGTGTCACACATCACCTGAAATGGAACCCATGGGATTCTGGGTGTCTAACCTCATCATGCAACTTCTTGCTGGGTTGGAATGGAGTGACAGAAATTTCAACAGCCTGCCATGCAAGGCAAAATGTACTCAGGAAGAAGTACATAACTCAGTGGTACAGTGCATGCTTGGCCTGCAGAAGATTTCAGGTTCAATCCCCAGCTTCTCCAGGTAGAGCCTGAAAAAGGCCTTTATAGGAACTGAGGAGGCTGCCCTATAACTAGGGTGACCATATGAAAAGGAGGACAGGGCTCCTGTATCTTTAACAGTTGCATAGAAAAGGGAATTTCAGCAGGTGTCATTTGTATATAGGGAGAACCTGATGAAATTCCCTCTTCGTCACAACAGTTAAAGCTGCAGGAGCTATACTAGAGTGACCAGATTTAAAAGAGGTCAGGGCACCTGCAGTTTTAACTGTTGTGATGAAGAGGGAATTTCACCAGGTTCTCCATATATACAAATGACCCCTGCTGAAATTTCCTTTTCAATACAACTGTTAAAGATACAGGAGCCCTGTCCTCCTTTTCATATGGTCACCCTACTATAACTAGCCAGACCAGTGGAGGCTGGTAGCTCCAATTTTGGTGGGCTGCGATTCCATTCTGGGTTTCAGTCAGAACCAGCCAGAAATCTAAAGGAGCTTTCCAAAATGCTGAATCCATTTTGATGATAGGGTTCAGCATCTTGGATGGCTCCTATAGAGGTCTGGCTGGTTCTGACTGAAACCCAGAATGGATTCACAGCCCCACCAAATTTGAAGCCACCAGCCTCAACTACAGTTACTGCACTCAGATGCTGGAGCCACCAGCCTCCAGTGCAGCTTCCACTTTACTGCACTGGTCTATCTAGCCTTCTACTGTTGACACAGACTGGCAGCAGCTCCCCAGGGTTTCAGGCAGAAGTTTCCAGCCTACCTGGAGATGCTGGGAATTGAACATGGATAACCACTACCTGCAGTATAGATTGAGTTAATGGAGAAATTTGAGATGGACTAAAATGAGTTCAGATTTCTAAGAATATGACCTGTGGAATCCACTGCAGAATTCCCCCCGCCAGGCCGCATGGAGTCTGCAGACTTTCAGATTTTTATTTTTATTTTTACTTCCCCAAAATTTACGCAAATCCATTGGCAGGAAAATACTCATGTTTCTGCTGAGACATATGCCATGCTGGAAAATATACACAGGGGAAAGTAGAATGGAATGGGGGACAATATGCTAATGTTACATACTAACATCAATTATGTAAATTCTTGCAAACTTTCTTATGGAATGATTTGCATATTTTTCTGCATAACGGGAAACAAACATTCCTATCTGTCTGTAATGGGACACGAAAACGAATGGCATTGCCCAATCCACAAACCCATGTGAGACAGATTTCACAAAATGAAGACATCCCTAATACTAAATTAGATCAACCAATGGGTCAACATGCCATAAAACTAGGGTGACCATATGAAAAGGAGGACAGGACTCCTGTATCTTTAACAGTTGCATAGAAAAGGGAATTTCAGCAGGTGTCATTTGTATATATGGAGAACCTGATGAAATTCTGTCTTCATCATAAGAGTTAAAGGTGCAGGAGCTATACTAGAGTGACCAGATTTAAAAGAGGGCAGGGCACCTGCAGCTTTAACTGTTGTAATGAAGAGGAAATTCCCCATATATACAAATGACACCTGCTGAAATTCCCTTTTAAAGATGTTAAAGATACAGGAGCCCTGTCCTCCTTTTCATATGGTCACCCTATAAAACAGCTTCTTATGTCTTCCATACTGCAGCAATATTGCAAGACAGCACCTTGCAGCAAAACTCCCAGGATATTTCCCCAGTGCAGCAAAGCAGGATGGTACAACTGTCCTGGGCCACTCGAATCAAGCAAGTTCTTGCTTAAGAAAGAAGTGGGCAGAGGTTTGTGCTGCAGCCAAAAAGACCAGATCAGAAGCTCTCTAAACACAGAAGATGTCCTAGGCATTGTGGCGGGAGCATCAGTGCTCCAATAGATTCAATCTGGAACCCTCCCAACTCTCCCAGATTGTTCAGTCATAGGCCTTAGCTAGACCAGGCAAAATTCCGGGGTGATACCCGGGATCTTCCCTGTGCATCCACATGACACACAGGGGATCCCGGGATCAGGGAGCGATGATCCCTCCCTTGCCCCGGGATCTCGCCCTCCTCTTTGGCCCCGGTTTTTCTGCGGTCCCAGAGTGAGCCCGAGACTGCAGAACGTGTGGCTGGGTGCCGCAGGCTGACCTTGCTCCGCATGATTCTTCGTGAGGAGCTGGGAGCCGTGCATGGGGCGCAGAGCTCCTCAGGAGCACTGCACCCATCAGGGGTAGGGTGTGGCGGGGATTTAAATTATTTTTTTAAAAAAATGCTTACCTTTAGTGCATGAGCGTTTGTGCAATTCTTGCTCTTTAAAAAATTAAAAAATGGCCTCTCCTTCTGAGGTCGGCGCGTGTCACGTGTAGACAGAGGAGGGATCTTGCGATAAACACATTGTGGGATATTCCCTCCTCCATCATGACATAAAAGGTAGGTCTAGCTAAAACCAAAGTTCCCCTATAGGATGCTCAGTATGTTTGAAAATATTCAAGTTGCACCAACTAATCACCAGTAGAGAACAGAAAATCCATTAATCTCGAATGCTCAGGCTTTCATTTTTCCAATGAAATTGGGAAAAAAAATTCATTTTTCATTTTTCTCCCACACTAGAGGCATTCTCCCACACTAGAGGCATTCAAGAGGCAGCTGGACAACCATCTGTCAGGGATGCTTTAGGGTGGATTCCTGCATTGAGCAGGGGGTTGGACTCGATGGCCTTGTAGGCCCCTTCCAACTCTGCTATTCTATGATTCTATGATTCTATGATTCAGTGCTAAATTGATTCCAACCTGGTTTTTTCATCAGATTGCTTCTTTAAAAAAAAAAAAATCTCCATGAAAATCCATGTGGGTTTTTGTGTGCATTTTTAAAATGTATGCATTTTTGCAAGCAATTTTTCAATTGAATAAAGCATTGTTTTGCATATTTTCCAAATAGATACATATTTTTTGTATCTGATGCTTAATGTGTATGTATCTTTTTGTGCGCTTTTTTCAATTAGGGGTTGTTGTTGTTGTTGTTGTTGTTGTTGTTGTTATGAACTGCATTGGAAACTTCAGAAAAGTGAGGATTTTGCCATTTAATTGCATTAGTGAACGTTAGTGTTCAGGTTTGGGAAATGTAACATTTCAGTGTGGAACCAAACCAATTTCTCATTCATCCCTATTCATGAGTTTTGAGATCTGCTTAGAAGCTAGTAGAGAATTGACGAAGTTTGAGGAATTAATAGTTAAGAAAGAAAATGATAGGGAGAAAAGAACAGTGTTAAAAGGGTTGATGAGTGAAATATATAGAATATTGGTGGAGAAAAGGTTGATGGATAATTCAGGCAAAATGGTTTGGGAGACAGATTTGAATGTACAAATAGGACAACAGGGCTGGGAGGGACTATGGAAACAAAGAGTGTTGAGAAATATGTCAGTAAGAATAAAAGAGAATTATTTTAAAATTATATGGAGGTGGTACCTAACTCCGGTTAGATTGAATAAGATAAATAATCAGCAGTCAGCAAACTGTTGGAGAGGTTGTGGGGGTAAAGGAACGTATTTACATATGTGGTGGGAATGCAAATATGTACAAAAATTGTGGAAGATGGTGTTTTTGGAGATTGAAGAAATTGTGGAAATGAAGATAGAACAAACACCAAAAGTTGCATTACTGTCACTATTTGAAGATTTTAAATGTAAAAAGGAAATCGGGGGGGGGGGGAAAGAAGCTAGTAACTTTCAGTAAAGTAACATTCTTCTTCGCAACCACCCTTGTGACCATGTACTTGCAAAAGCGACCACCAAGGTAAAGGGGCTTTCACAACTTCTTAAATTAACTGAAAACAAATGGGAACGCTCATTTCCAGAATGGGGCAGGTCAGCGGAGCTCACAGAACAGAGTTCCACTGATCTGTCCCAATCCAGAAATGAGCATTTCAATTTATGTCCAGTTTTATTTTTAAAAGCACAAAAGCCCTGCTCTGCAAGCGTCACTCCAGCGTATGCTAATATTCACAAGTTTTAGGTACCAGTTGGGACCATTATATCCATTACTGCTTCCTCATTCCTCAATTAGCCATATGGAAGATGCATCTCAATTAGGAATCAAACAGCGGTGGTTCACATGAACTCCCAATGCACTGAAAGAAGGTCCATGGGGTAGTGATGGACAAATCTGTAAATTTTCCATCTGTATCACTTTTGTATGTGTTTGTTCATAAATCTGTTTCATCCCATTTCTGCATCAGATTTTTTCCCCTTCAAATCCTGCATGAAAATTGCCATTTTCTTCGTACAAATGTTATGCCAGAATATGCATTTTTCTACATTTTTTGAGCCAAGAATGACATCACAAAACTGCTAGAAAATGCGTTCTGATCTGCACATTCATCCAGGTGATATGATTCAGCTCAGATCACTTAAAAATGCAGGACAAACCCAAATGTGAGTGTCAGCTCTCGAAATGTTAGCCCTGTTTGTGGATTTAAAATAGGGATGTGCTCCGCTTCTAATCGGACCGGAGAAGCAGTAGCAGAGCGGGGGGCTTCGCCGGCCCTTAAGGCGGAGGCGAAGAGGATTGGGGGGCCGGCGGAGCGTGGCGAAGAGGATCGAGGTGAAGGCGGATCCTTCGCCTCGATCCGGAGCTCCGCCGGAAAGGTAAGTGGGGTTTACCGGGCCCTGCCGCTGTCGCTGTCGCCCATGCGGCGACAGCAGCAGGGCCCGGTAACGCCCCCCGCCCTCCTCTCCCTTACCTGCCTCCATCCACGGTCCGTCAGCGTCTCCAATTGAGCCCGTGGTTCCAGCAGGAAGTCTGGGCCGCTGGTGGAACCGCGGGCTCAATTGAAGACGGCGACGGACCGCGGATGGAGGCAGGTAAGGCCCCCTCCCCCTTGGTCCCTTACCGGGCCCTGCCGCCGTCGCCGCATGGGCGGCGATGGCGGCAGGGCGCGGTAACCCCCCCGCCCTCCTCTCCCTTACCTGCCTCCATCCGCGGTCCGTCAGCGTCTCCAATTGAGCCCGTGCGGCCCAGACTTCCTGGTGGAACCACGGGCTCAATTGAAGACGGCGACGGACCACAGACGGAGGCAGGTAATGCCCCCCTCCTCCTTACCGGGCTCTGCCGCCGTCGCCACATGGGCAGCGATGACGGCAGGGCCCGGTAACCCCCCCTATGGGGGGGGACCGGAGCTCCGATCCGGATCCGGAGCTCCAAGCGGAGCGGAGTGGGCACAGGCAGAGTGGGGGTGGGGCGGAGCGGGCCGATCCGAAAATGGCAGATCTTAAAGTGAAGCGGAGTGGGGGGGTCCGTGCACACCCCTAATTTAAAATGCTGGGTACTTAATAGACGCCACTCACCTTGTTCGCACAACACAGTGGCAAATCATGGGTTAATTAACCCACAATTTCTTCAGATGCATGCCAATTACACAAGCTACTGCCATTTTGTATAATCAACCTCTGATTGGCTCAATCAGAATCCTTACATTTTTGTTTATTTTATTTATTATTGCATTTATATCCCACCTATTTTTCCTGCAAGGAACCCAAGGTGGCGTACATAATCCTCCTCCTCCTCCTCCTCCTCTCCACTTTATCCTCTCAACAACAACCCTGTGAGGTTGGTTGGGCTGAGAGTCTGTGACTGGCCCAAAGTCACTAGTGAGTCACCTGTGACTGGCTCTCCACATGATTTGCGAACCCGAACACTGTAAGTTGTTCATGGGTTAAACAACCCAAAGTTAGCTTACAATTAGGCCATAGCTAGACCTAAGGTTTATCCCTGGATCGTCCAGGGGTCAAACCTGTTCATCTAGGTAACACACAGGGGATCCAGTGCTCAGGCAGGGGCGAACCCTGGATAATCCCAGGATAAACCTTAGGTCTAGCTGTTGCCTTAGTTCTTAGGTTGACTTTGGAGAGTATAACCCATGAACAACCCATAATGTGCAGGTTCACATGTCACACAACAACCTCTAATCAGGCTGATCACAGATTGATTATGCAAGTGGCAGCAACTCACGTGCAGCACGTGACCTGAAAATCATGAGTAAATTAACCCATGACTTGCTGCCATGGTGTGCAGAGAGGGCCATAGTGTTTCCCATATCAAACGAGAAGCTGTTGTTTATCACAAATGTTTGTGGTTGCACGTAACTTCTTGAATGCTGCACTCTTTGGCCTCATAAACATACCCTGTGTGACACATTTATGATGCACTTTCAATAATTGGTCAATGTATCTTTAATGGGACGTGCAACCACAACTCTTTATAGCCCAAAGGTCCATGTGGAATATGTTGGAAGACCAGCTGGAACATGGTACTCCAAGAGAGAGAGAGAACGCATAAAAAGTGTGCTTATTCCTTTCGCTGTCAGAAAAGGGGAAGTTATAAATTTGATTTTCGGCTTGTTCAGTTGTGGAACTTTTATAGATTGGAGGGGAGGGGGTAGAAAAACGTTTTGGTAAAAGCTTTCGCAACCACTTTCATGCAGCATTGGTTGAGTTATTGCCCTTCCCCCCAGCCCGGGATAAAGAAATATTTATATATGCTGTTTATAACATACATGTCTGTTTCCCAGCACATTAAGGCATTAAAAAATGAAAAATGTACAGAACAGTTGGGTTGTTTCCAGGTAAATAGATATCAGATTGTAGCCTCAAAAGAAAAAAAAACGTTTTGGGGAAAATGCCTAAAAATGGAATAAATAATCCTAAACCCAAGCAGGTAAAATACCAAAGGTTCTCATTAATTCATGACCAAACATTTGATTTTGCAATCTTTGGCCATCACTGGAAGGTTTACTTCCTATCTGACTAGCTGCTGGCATTTAAATTATTCTAAAAATAACCCCAGTCTGCTAAAAATAGCCGATAGTGGAAATGCCACTTATACGCAAGAGGCTGTTGCACCGGTGAGTGACTTGATGTTGATGATAACTCAAGGGTCTTTGGGTTCATAAGGTAATGGCAATTGAAACACAGCTCTAGTTACAAGAACACTGGACTTGTAATTACAGATGTGGGATTCTAAAGGTGCTGAAGGGACGTTGGAGAACAGACCCCATTGGAAGGAATAAATGCGTTCTTGAGTTTCACTTTGGTCATACGCAGAAGAATGACGTAGACCTTGTTTTGTTCTTCCCACCTCTTTTAATTAGAATGTTTAACCTCCCAAGGTTGTCCATGCGTGCCTGATTGGAAATTGTTCCTCTTCTGCTTCCTATTCCAAATTCACATCCGCACGGACACAGTAGAGGCTGGTGGCTCTAGTTTTAGTGGGGCTCTGAGTCCCTTCTGGGTTTCAATCTGAATCAGACGGAACACTAAAGGAGCTATCCAAAGCACTGGATCCTATCCCCAAAATGGGTTTGACAGCTTGGATAACTCCTTCAGAGTTCTAGCATGGAAACCCAGCATGGATTCACAGCTCCATTGAAACTGGAGACACCTCCACATCGAAACTTGGCTGGCACTTGCTCTGAGGTCCCCTTTCAACATTTTTTTCCTAGTGTTCTGATCAATACCAATCGGTTTGCTCTGGGAAAGGCTGTTCTATTTTCCCACAAGGCATTACTATGAGGCAGAGCAGGAAATTAAAATGGAGGCTCCTGGATTGCCACTGGGGCCACCTGGCACAGATTAGCAGGACCGGCATCAAAAGTAGGCATGGTTGGACACCTGCTGAGGGCCCACACTCCAGCAAGGCCCCCCTGACAAGAGCCCCCTGGCCCTGCACCCCCTCTTCACCCTCGCAGCTTGCATACATCCTCCTGCTGTTTTAATCAGGGATGTACAACCTCAGGCCTTGGGACTGAATCCAGTGTATCTAAGGTCCCAGTCTGGCATGGATGGCCCATCTCCTTCCTGTGGTGCCACCCACCAATTCTTTCCCAGCTTTTGTACAGTTCTACCTTCCTCCATTCTAATAGGTTGGAATGTCTCTCCTAAGGGTTAGCGACTGGCAGTCAGAGCTTTATTATTTATTTGTTTATTTATTCATTCATTCATTCATTCATTCATTTCAATACCGCACAGTAGCTGAAGTTCGGGCTGATCACAAAAATTAAAAACACAAGGTACAGCATAAAATATATAATGTGGAAGCTTAGAAACCACAATATAAAAGTGCAACCAAGCATAAAACTGAGCAGCAATGCAGAGATTTAAAACAGAGGTTTAAGACAGCAGAGCTAAAAGACTAGGATGCTAAAATGCCAAAATACTGAGAAAATAAAAAGGTCTTCACCTGGCGCCAAAAGGAGTACAACGTAGGTGCCAGGTGAACCTCTCTAGGGAGCTCATTCCACAACCGAGGTGCCACAGCAAACACAGCCCTCTTCTTTAAGCCAAGGTATGCTGATGTTTTGCGCCCACCCTCTTTGACTCCACCTCTTTTTCCTTTGGCCCCACCCACTAGGTTTCTCCAAAGTGGAATTTGATTCCTCTTGGCTGAAAGAGCTTCTGCACCCCTGATTTAAATAACAACAACCAGACACTTTAAATACATTCGCATATTTAACAAATTGTCTACTCTTAGACACTTAGCTCCACCGGTTCTCAATTAGTCTACATATTTTAAGTTTTTTTTTTTTTTATGAGCCTCTGAATACTACTGGTCATATTCTGAATACGGAAAGCTGTAAAAACTCACTTCAGGATGCCCTTCGTTCAGTTGAAGACAAAATATGTTCATCCCAACCCCACGGCCTCCTCTCTACACTTTTGCAAAGAGCAACATTTTCCCTTTAGTTCAAGGGGCACGCTATTTTCGGGCAGATTAAACGCATATAAATGCCACTAATTTTTATGGCTTGCTCTGAAAGCTAAACAGCTTGGAATTTTCTCCATGAGTTGGTTAATGGGCGAGTATCCGACATGCAACCGAAATATCCTTGCTAATCAGAAGCAGGCACCCGAGGTGGGGGCAGAGAGAAGAACTCGCTGGAGACGACCTGCCCTTTCTACGGAACACCCCCAAAGGCAAACAAAAGAAAATCCCAAAAGAAAAAGGGGGGGAAACGTTACACGCAAGCCACAAAAACACGCAAGGTTGTTTTTGGAGAAGGACCGAATGGGTTTCCCCCAGGATGGTCCCAAACATCGCAGACACCAGATGGGAAACATCAATCCACATGAACTTTACAAGGTTAGAACAGCAATATCACTCTGTGGCTGCATCTTCCCTCCTGCAAGGGCAATGGACATTGGCAAGGCTTCTGCCTAGGGATGGGTGAACCCATCAGTTTTGCTGCTGCTTCTTCCCCACATTTCCCCCCTAACTTTCCATTTTCAAAATTGTTAACAGAGACTGGCCTAGGAGACCACATTATGTCAGTACTTTTCCAGCTTCAGTGGTTGCCAGTTCAGGTCCGGGTCTGCTTCAAAGACCTGGTATTAACATTCAAAGCCCTAAATGGCTTGGGGCCAGGTTATCTGAAGGATCGCCTCTGCCCATGTGTACCTGCCTGGACTCTAAGATCATCTTCAGGGGCCCTTCTCTGTGAGCCCCTGCCAAAGGAAGTGAGGCAGATGGCTACCATGAGGAGAGCCTTCTCTGCTGTGGCACCCTGGCTGTGGAACAAGCTCCCTAGAGAGGTTCACCTGGCACCTACATTATACACTTTTAGACGCCAGGTGAAGACCTTCTTATTCTCCCAGCATTTTAACAGTCTACATTTTAAGTTGATATTTTAAATTTGTAATTTTGCATTGCTGCTGTTTTTATCTGGTGAAGATACTTTTATTTCCCCAATATTTTAACAGTTTACCATCTTAGTCTTTGAACGTTGCCGTTTTTAATCTATATTTAAAATCTGTATAAATCTCTGTGTTGCTGCTCGGTTTTATCCTGGTTGTGCTTTTATATTGTACTTTTATATTGTGTTTTTATGTTGTGGCTTGTTTTATACCTTGAATTGTACTTGATGAACCACGCAGAGAGCTTTGGCTATTGAGTAGTATAGAAATGCAATAAATAAATAAATAAATCTTCTTCCTCAACCAAATATGACAAACTTCATGAATTTCAGAAAATTCTTATCAAGATCGAACAAAAATTCTTAGAATCATAGAATCATAGAATAGTAGAGTTGGAAGGGGTCTACAAGGCCATCAAGTCCAAACCCCTGCTCATTGCAGGAATCTATCTTAACCAAACCAGCCAAATTCTATAGCTACAGTGATCCTCACACTGGTATGAAGGGACCATGTGGTACCTTCCAGCTTTATAGCTGTAAAGGAAACCACACTCAGCCAAACCGGCTGCCCACTGGATTTTGCACAGATCTTGGAATAAAGCACACAGCTCTCAATTTGAAAGGGTTAAGCCCAATCCTTTATTGAAATAGGAAGGGTAAGAGGCAAGCATTTACATCAGATTAGCTACTAAAATAGATACATAAACCCCGAACCCCACACCAGCAAACTAAAACCTTTGTTACAGAATATACTTCCCCGCAGCCAGGTGTCCATCAGCTCAGTCACTGGCCTCAGATTTGGTAGACTTTTTAAGCCCCTTCGTTTCTACTCCTCCCCCTCCCTCCGGAAGGGCCAGTTTCTCTTTTACAGTTGCAAATTTCCCCAAGGTCACTTCTCTCGCCTCAACGGAGCCAGGAGATGGCTTCCCGCCTACGGCCAGGTAGAGAGATAAGCGGTACTTCTGCAATTCTATAACAGACAATGAACAAGAGTGAATGGCTAAAAACAGTAATTCTGAGTACGCTTAACCCCTTCCTTACAATAGCTATTAAAGAAGTGGAGCATGTCAGGAAAGAAAATAGAGGTGGCATCCCAAATTAAGCACAGACGTGATGGAATAACCTTTTTATTCACTCAGTATTTTAACACTTAATTTTAACTTAAATTTAAATTTTACTGTTTTAACTCTGTATTTTAATCTTATAATTAACTTTGCTGTGTGGTTTTATCCTGGTTGCGCTTTTTATACTGTATTTCATAATTGTGTTTTTAACCTGTTGGATGTTTTTTGTGGTTTTAATTTTTGTGAACTGCCCAGAGAGCTTCGGCTATTGGGCGGTATAAAAATGTAATAAATAAATAAATAACCCAGGGATCTAAACCTAGATTTTTATAAGCAAAGCACTTAAAATCCTGGGCCTGGATGATCGTCTCTGTCCATTTGGGTTTCTACCACATTAATTTAAAAAAGAAAGAAAAAAAAGAAAGCAGGAAAACTCAAATTCTTTTTGTCTCAATTGCGTAGAACAATGCATGTTTTGGTAAATTCGATTAAAACTAGGGATAGGAGAAGCACGAATGTGTAAGCTTGCACACATTTTCCAAATGTCACATGGAAGCTCGGTTGAAGCTTTGTTTGTGACACTTTTATTTATGTATTATTTTTATTTATTTATTTATTTATTTGGGTTCATCCAAATGGGGAGAATGCACATTTTGAATGGGAAATGGGTGCCTTCTTGATCACATTTGTCAAAAAGTGTTCACTACCTCTGCTCTCCCCACAATGGACTAAAGTGTCAAAATGGGCATTTGGGGAGGGGGGATGTGTATGTGAAAGTGCATATTTTAAAACACAAACACACACACACACACACACACATGTTTTAACACAATTGCAAGTTCATAATGTGTCACTGGCGTTCGGAACCATGCACAACTGTTCCCATTTGGGGTTGTGATGGCAAAAATTTGGATGATCCGTGTACTAATATGAAATTCTGATGCTTGCCTAATATTTTATTTATTTATTTATTTATTTATTACATTTCTATACCGCCCAATAGCCAAAGCTCTCTGGGCGGTTCACAAAAATTAAAACCATCATAAAACAACCAACAAGTTAAAAAACACAAATATAAAATACAATATAAAAAGCACAACCAGGATAAAACCACGCAGCAAAATTGATATAAGGTTAAAATACAGAGTTAAAACAGTATAATTTAAGTTAAAATTAAGTGTTAAAACACTGAGTGAATAAAAAGGTCTTCAGCTGGCGATGAAAGGAACTAAACCAAAATGAACACAAACTAAACCAAAATGAAATTCTTATCCATCCCTAGAGCTGCCCCATCTAGCTCCAGAAATAATCCTGCTTGGAACCCCTGCACTTTCTCTAGAGTAAAAGAAGAAAAGGGGGCTTATGTTATCTGTCTCTGGTCCTTTGGGCCCTTGTCTGAACCTGAAACCCTGCCTGTTTGGACTATGCTGTTTACTTTCAATCAGACCAGAAAACTAGCCAAGAGAACCTTTTTGCCCTGATATGCTGAAGGGGGTCAAAAGATCCTCCCTGATTTCTACCAAAGCTTCTGGGGATGAAATTGCACATTATGTTAATTGCATGGCATGTAGCTGTGCCTTCTCTCTCTCTGGCCTTAGCTAGACCTAAGGTTTATCCTGGGATCATCCCGGCGTCATCCCTGTCTGCTCCTGGGATATCCTGTGTGTCATTTACATGAACAGGGATGACCCCGGGGCGATCCCGGGATAAACCTTAGGTCTAGCGAAGGCCCCTCTCTCTCTCTCTCTCTCTCTCTCTCTCTCTCTCACACACACACACACACACACACACACAATCTCAATCTCTCTCTTTTTCTCTCTCTCCCTCCTTTAGAATACCTGTGCATGATCCCAGTTCAGTTCAGGACCAGAATGGACTGGGAAGGGAGCATTAAACTTTCCCCAACAAACCATTTGCTTCCTGAAATTCCAGCCTCCTCTTCACGTGTGTGTGGGGGGGGGGGTTTAAAAAGAGAATTAAAAGCATCAATTGACTTCAACTGAGATTTTTGGTGGAGAAGGAAACAGGTAGGAGTGGAAAGTTTAATCCTCCTCTCCATGTATGAATTGGACCTGATCCATATCAAGGCCATGCACACTTACTTTAAAGTAAAAACAAAGACATAAGATTTCTGCTCCAAGCTATGCAATTAATGTAACAAGTAGATTGATCCTTGGTTGGTCTCCCTTGCTGGTCTGAGCAATTTGGAGAGATTCTGTCCTTGGCTGTCCTCAGCAACCATGACTTGGCTCTGACAATCAGTCCCAAATGCCACCATCATTATATTAAGACCCACTAAAGGTATATTTTCATCTGCAAATGATAGGAAGAAGTCTGCTCTGAGTAATACACCCTTTAGAAAAGCTTCTCCCATCCAAACACACTCCAGGATAACTAGATTTAGATATCCTAAATCTAGGAACATACAGAGTAAGGTTTGCATCACCGAGTGCTTATTGAATCTGCACGGTGACACACCGGCACCCATCTATTAGATACATGAGCACAGTGAAGGTGCTGTGGACAGAAGCCGTCACATCAATGGCTTAGAGATGACATTTCCTGCCCCTGATTATGAATTAAAATCCTTATTAGAAAGCCAAGAAAATCTCTTGGTCTCCTGGTTAAAGATGGAGGAAAAGAAGTTAAATCCTTTGGGGTGAACCTGGTCCATTTTTAAACTGGCATTTCGTTCAGGATTCTGAGTATTGGCTCCAGTCTCTTGGAGAGGAATGAGGCATGGTAAAGAAAGAGGTATGGAGGAAGAAGTGAGAGGCTACCATTGATCTGCAATGAACAGCAGGAATATGCCCTTGGGTTGCTCATACCAGTGACCAAGCATGTCTTCCAAGCTTTCATAGCAGGAATTCAGAACCTTGGGTTCGTGGGCCAAATCAGGCCTGCCTCAGGTCAAATCCAACCCTCCAGGATTCCCTAGAAGACCATCCCCCCTTGCCTCTTACCCTTTCTTCTGATCACCCATCACTTCCTGGCTTTGCCGCAATTTCCCCCTCCATTCTAAAAAGCCTAAACGCCTCTCTGAAGGTGTAGTTACTGGCAGGAAGAACTTAGAGCTCAGAGATGCTGGCATTTTCACCCCACCCCTTTTGCTATTAGTCCCACCTCATTTGCCCTCGGCCCCTCCTGTCACTGGAATGCACCAATCCCGGAGAGCTTCTCTGAAATGGAATTTGGCCCTCTGGCTGAAAGAGGTTGAACGCTTCTGTTTTATGGAATCAGGACAGGCCTGGCTTCAGTATAAGGTATCCACGGGCATCTGCCCAGGCTCCAATGACTACACAGGACTCCCCACTAATGTCTGTCCTGGACACAGCTTTTTTAAAAAAGTGTTCCAATACTCCAATCAGCACTGGATGAATGGATCTGGAAACTACTATTTTAAGTTCCAAATGTAGTGTTGCTCATGGGAAATTTAAATTGTGGTTACCAGGCACAAGAGCCAGTAGGGATGCACAAATTGTGTAAAATCCATTCCGTCTCTGTTTCATGGGTTATCAGACCCTTTTTGATCTATCATCTACCCAGTGATGGAACTGGATTTTTAGTTTTAGTTTTAGCTTCCCAATTTGGGTATGCATGAATTTGTGCGGATTTGCATATTCACAAATTTCCCCAAAACGTGCATTTCCATGCTGGGTTTTTAGGGTTGGTTTTTTTGTTTTTGTTTTTTGGCATACTTTTCTACAACCCCTGGATATTAGGGAGATGGCCTGCAAGTCTGTGTAATCCACCTGACAGGAGGAAAGGCAGTCCACTGTGGAATCTCTGGGCCAGATCCATAAAAATCTGACCACACTGGATTCCATTTTGTATTTCTCCAACATCTTTAGCAGCCAGGCACTGATCAACACATTGCTTTTTTCCTATTAATGCTATTAAGCCCCCTCTGACGCAGGAGGGTCCCTTAAATCTGGAGCTGACATCAAGTCAGGAAGTATCAACATTCTTGCTTGTTCTTCTTCTTTAAAACACACAGAGAGAGAGAGAGAGAGACCGCACAGTGGTTAACCAAATACCTATGTGAAGTCCACAAGCAGAACATGAGCATAGTAGCACCTTCAGGTTTGTGTTCCCTAGCAACTGGTATTGAGAAGCATAACATCTCCAATGCTGGAAGTAATATATAGCCATCATGACTAGAAGGCACTGAAAGACTTATCCTCCATGAATTTATCTCAAAATATGCACTTTTAAGAAATGCACACTCTAAGAAATGCACTTAAAAAATGCACTCTATTTTTAAGAAAAAGTGTGCAGTTTTAAAAGTTTGCAGGGTTTTTAAATGACACACGCTTTTAAAAATGCGTACTTCAAAAATAAAACATTGTCAGTTTTGTCAATGAGGAAAAGTGAGTCCTTTGGGGGGAAATGTACACTTTTCCAAGTCGAAATGTTAATTTTTCCCATTGTTTTCCCATTTGAACAAATCAAACAAATCAAATCACAATTGGGAACAGGAACAAGCCAAACTGAACTTTGAACTTTGAACTTGAACTTTCAGAGAATTTTGGCAAGCTCAAGCAACCCTGGTTCTCCCATTCCTACTCTCATGTCTCCTCTAAATCACCTGTTTGCCCACAAGATAAAAAAAAACCCAAATGTTGTCCCTTTCCTCATATGAGGGTTGCTCCAGCAAAGAGATGTATGGATTTTGTAAAATCACTTCTGTTTGCATTTCAAAGATTGCCATTTGCCTTTCATTCCATCATCAGCTCAATGGTGGAATCATTTTTCCAATGTCTTGAATTTGAACAAATTGGGCAATTTGTGCAAAATTTTGTGGAAATGTGGAAACCAACACTCAAAATGCTGAAATCCCACCAAATGTACACCCCACCAAATGAATGGTTAGATGCTTTAGCATTCTTAGCTAGGGTTGGGTTGGGTTGTTTTTTAATTTTACATATTTTTCTACAACTAAGGACGGAATCCTTTATCAATAGTCTACAGCTTCCGAACTCGGAGATTACAGAATATCCAATGTAGGGTGGCCGGAGTGCATAGACGATCTTTGCCTTTGCACTCCAAGCACCCTGCATTTCTGCTAGATGGGTGATTTCACCCATCTAGCAGTGGTGCTTTGGAGAGGGAAAGAAGGAGGCTGGGGCAGCCATAGCATTCCTTTGGGGGGAGGAAGGAGGACACCCCTGTTTCCTTCTTTACCACCCAATTGTTTCCCAACCACCTCTCTTTCCCCTATTTCCATGCTCTGTTTACTGAGCACAAAGACATAGCTGGTGTGGTTCTCTCTGCACCAGCTACAAGGGGGAAGGGGGAGGGAGCACAGTTTCCAGACTCTAGCCAGGAAACAAACAATCCCATGCCCTTCCCCCATGTTGACCAGGGGCCATAGGATTGTTCTCCAAAGGAGGAAAGGAAAGGAACCTCTCGTGCAAGCACTTGAGTCATTGCTGACTCCTAGAGGGATGCCTGCTTTCGCTGACGTTTTCTTGGCAGACTTTTTAGCGGGGTGGTTTGCCATTGCCTTCCCCAGTCATGGTTACCTTTCCCTCAGCTAGCTGGGTACTCATTTTACCGACCTCAGAAGGATGGAAGGCTGAGTCGACCTGAGCCAGCTGCCTGAGAACCAGCTTCCACTGGGATCGAACTCAGGCCGTGGGGAGAGTTTTGACTGCAGTAACTGCCGCTTACCACTCTGCGCCACACGAGGCTCTAAACTTGCATAAAATCCTGGAAAGAAGAAAGAGGAAGAGGAAGGAGGAGGAGGACGAGGAGGAGGAGGAGGAGGAAGGAAGGAAGGAAGGAAGGAAGGAAGGAAGGAAGGAAGGTCGGTCCACAAGTTCACAGAATCCATGCGAATGGGGGAAAGCCAGTATGCTGAGGATTTTGTCGGTCAGAGTCATAGAAATCTGAAGTCTTTGGATTCCATTGTAGATTACTCCAGAACCTTAGCTGCTCTTTCTATGCTTCTTCCATTTCTTCCACTTCCGTATTTGAGGGGTGGTGGTGACCAGAACTTTGCCCACCGTTCCAAATTCAGTTGCACCATAGATTTGGAGAAAGAGATTATGATATCAGCTGCCATCCATTGTGGATGCTTCTTCCCCTCATTTCCTGTACGGAGCAAATTATTGGATAACAAGGCCTACAGTGACCCCCTTCAACTTTATGATCCTGTGATGACATATAGTTATAATCTGGCTGTACGTTTCTTCCCACCACCCCCACCATATAATGTGTCAAATGAGCTTTTGCTGCTTGGACTCAGATGTTCCTTTTCTCTCAGTAGTATAAACCCATGTATTTTGGAAGAGAAAAAATCACTTTGGTAAAATATTCATTTTTGATGGTATTTGTTCTTCCCACAAAGGGACATGTTTTAAGTAAGTCCGCAGAAGAGCAAACCGCCTTGAACTTCAGTGCAATGCTGTGAATGTTTATTCAGAAATAAATCTTAGTTGGTGCATCCAAAAAGGGTTACTCCCAGTAAAGTGTGCATTAGACCACAGTCTTGTTTTTCTATAAATAATTGTTTTTATGATCGAACATAATGCCAAAAATAATAATAATTTAGATCAATGAAAGTGCAAAATCTGGCAGGATGCAGATAACCTTTTTCAAATAGGAACACACTCCTATTGCCCAACCAAGGGCGTGTCTATGCCTTAAGGGCGTAGAGCAGCCTTCCTCAACCTGGGGTGCTCCAGATGTGTTGGACTACAACTCCCAGAATGCCCCAGCCGGCTGGGGCATTCTGGGAGATGCAGTCCAACACATCTGGAGCGCCCCAGGTTGAGGAAGGCTGGCGTAGAGGGAGGGAGGGGGGAGGATCACAGACTTATCTGCTTCTGCTATCCTCCCCCAGCATCCAAACGGCAGCCTGACAGCCCAGAAGTAAGCAAGGATGTCGTACCCACCTTTTTTCTTTCTTTCATCGGAAGAGGAGCCGTATGGGTGCATGGTAGAAGATATTTTTTTAAAAAAAGAAACCATGAACCAACCAACCCCCATCTCTGGGATGGTGAAATTGCTGCCCCAGTCCCAAAGGGCACAGAGGGGGGCCCCAACAGTTCCATGCCCAGCTCTGCTACTCGTGGGGAGGAAGGGAGAAGGTGGGATGGGCACTCACACCAGCCATTGTCCTCAGGATGGTCCCGGGACCATGGCAAAAATCAGGATAACTTTGGAAGCAGTTATCCTGGGGAAATGGAGGTGTCATCCCTGCCTGCCTCCAGGATCTCCTGTGAATCATTTGGTTGCACAGGGATGACCCAGGGATGACCCCAGGAAAAAGGGCTGGTGTAGACATGCCCCAAATAATTCTGTCACTCTAATCCAGTGTTATTGACCACCAGCATTCTCCAACCTGGTGCCCTACAGATGTTTTAGATTACAATTCCCATCATCCCTAACCATTGGCCATGCTGGCTGGGGCTAATAGGGTTCTAGTCCAACAATATTTGGACGGCATCAGGTTGGGGAAGGCTGGTCTACTTCAACCAGTAGTTCAAGTCTCCGGGGACTCAGGCAGAGACCTTTGTGGGTCCTCCTTTCCCAGACTCTTAAGTCAGGGTGTAGAAGCTCAGGCGTGGGCACCAAATCTGGCCCACCTAGAGTCCAAATCTGGCCCGCCAATGGGCATGCCCTTTTTCCTGACCCTGACCCCTTTCCCCCAAACCCCCAATCATTTGGTGTCAGTTTGCCAGCTTTTGTGCAGTTTTTCTTCATTCTAAACAGTTAAAACATCTCTCCTAAGGCTTCATTACTGGCACTAAGACGTCTCTGCTTAAATATGCTGGCATTTTGTCTGCTCCCATTTTGCCTTTGGCTCCACTCATCACTGGATCATGGCCCCTAAGAGTTTCTCCAGAATGAAATTCAGCCTTGGAACTGAAAGAAGTTCTACACCCCTGTCTTGCGTGGAGATGTAAGCTTGGACCATCGGTATGCAAACCATGGCCTCTACCTCTGAGCTGTGCTCCCTCCCCAAAGCATGGAGTAAAATGATTTGGGCAGATGCCAAAGCATCTCTTGAAAGAATGGGCCTGTATTGACTGCAGTCCAGAACGTACGATCAGACTAACCCTTGCTAAGGTCAGTAGCACATCCCATCTTATTGTCCTTCATCGTTGCAATGGAAAAAAATCATAAGTTGGCAAGAAACGTCCTACACACACGCGAACTCCAGTGTTTGTGCAACCGCAGTCCAACTTGGCCGGACGCAGATCTGCCAAGCTCCAAAAATCACAGAGATTTTTTGCTATGTTCTTTCTCCACATACTTCTAGTCCATCATTTGGTGACTCCCTGCCTCTTAAGCTATCTATCACTGGAACTCATAGTGCTCCAAAAGACTTCAGAAAGTTTCGCATTAAACAACAACAACAACAAAAACCGAGAACATTTTCACCATTTCCCCAGAACTCAACTACTATCAGCTCCTCTCGCTTTAGAAAAGCAATAGTTCAAGAACTAGGAATGAACAATTTGTTAAGGGAAGAAATGGTCCGCCAAACAGCAGTTTCCTGCATTTTAAACCTCTTGGGAACATATGAAGGAAACTGCCTAATATACCCAGTGGTGCAGTGAAGCCAAAGCCCCAGGACTTTGCATGGCCAAAGCCCCGGGAGTTTTTGATCAGCAGGATAACGATCAGCATCCACTATCCCCTTTGGGATTCCCTGTTCTGTCTGAGCTTAGCTGAAGCAGAGCGGGCTGATCCGGATCTCCGAAGCCTGGTTCCGGAGTGGTTTGGGGAGGTCCAGATCGGCCCAAAGCGGTTCAGAATGGCCCGAAGCAATTCAGACCATTCCGAAGCTTCAGAGACAGGTAAGTGGGGAGGGGAGCTTACCTGGCTCCCCCATCCACAGCCGCCGTGGTCCATGCGGCAACAGCGGCAGAGCCAGGTAAGTGGGGAAGGGGTCTTACCTGGCTCCGCCACAGCCTATTTCCGCCATTAGGCCTGGGCAGCAGTTGAAGCTGCCCCATGATGGATGGCAGAGCCAGGTAAGGGGAGGAGGGGGGTAAGTGGGCAGGGGAGAGAGCTCAAACCCACCGGTCCAATCCGGGGGACGGGACTCAAGATCCCTCTGACCCCTTTTCTGGATCCCAACTTTGGCTTTCCTATCACCTATTTACTAACCCTTTCATCTGGAAATGCCAGGGACCAAGCCAGGCAAGGACATGTAAAATATGTGCTCTGTCACTGAACTAATGGTCCTTTGGCTGCACTGATCTTATGTGTTGTTGTTGTTGTTGTTGTTGTTGTTGTTTTTAAATGATTCGTTTTAAAATAGAATGAATGAGGGAGGGAGGTCAGTTTGTGTTGATAACAGCTGCCAAACAGAGTTAAAGAGGGAGAAATCTTGTTGAGAGTTCTTGTTTCCATAGGAACATTTTGTGCATATTAAAACAGAATGGAAATGACAGGGGATTTAAAGCAGGTTGTACTGGAGTAGATCTGATTTTAAATAATAATAATAATAATAATGCTGTCAACCAGAGCATATACATTAAACAGTTGGTACATCAAAGCATTGGGAACCAGGTTTGTACTAGGTAGGGAGTGAGTTTATGCCATGATTTATGAATGGGGATAAGCTCCCACACGTCACTTTCCAAAGACACTCTGCCTTGGTAAATCTTTCATTCTACCCTGGTAAATCATGAAGGCCAGCTGATTTGGACAGATGTTTGCTGCTTAGCCATGTCTTGATGTGGCGGGGGGGGGGGAGTGTCTACTTCAGATAAATATGTCTGACTACATGGAGCTGTGCTTTCACAAGAACTGTTCAACATAGAAAGGTGAAAGCAAAAAAGTCACCCTGTGTTTTTCGTGCCACCCTGGCCATGGGGCTCAAAATCTTGCTTTCCCAGGAGCTAACAAGTGAGTCAAAGATCAGGAGTTTCTGGTTAGCAGAGGAGCTGTCCAGCACAGAACACAACAGGATAGATGTTGCTCCAGCAGTGGTTAGGCTTCAGATGAGCAGCTTCAGTGGAGGCTGATGGCTCTAATTCAGTGGAACTGTGAATCCACTCTGGGTTTCAGTCAGAACTCTAAAGGAACTCCAAAGTGAGAAGCATCCAAGGTGAGAAGCATCCAAGGCATAGTGTTGGAATGGGAGTCAGAAGATCCAGATTCTAGTCCCCACTTGACCATGAAGCTCACTCAGTTATTTCAGGCCAGTCACAGACTTGTAGCCCAACCTAACTCACAGGGTGGTTGTTGTGAGTATAAAATGGAGAGGAGGAGGGCTATGTACACCACCTTGGGTTCCTTAAGGAGGAAAAAGAGGTGAGAAATTAAATGTCATGAATAAATAAAATAAATAAGCCTTTTTATTTTATTTAACTGGAATATGTTTTTGTTCTGCTGTTGGCAGTGAGAGTTCCAGTCTTTCATCAGCAGTGAAGGAATATGACAAGGTGAAAAGAAAATATCTTACTTGTTGAGATCTAAGAACCTCAGATTTTAAACCTGTCTAGAATTTCCTTTATAGGGTAGAACTGGGTGTGTATAGACTATTATTAAAAATATTAACAAAAAAAAAGGTGCTCCTTGTCATGAACCCTCATATTGACCAACGGATGGAATTTGTTCCCACTGTATTTGTGCCAGTGTATTTTGCACCAAATGAGCCCTGGATCTGATTCACAGATTCCTCCTCCTATAAAACACCTTGTGGATTTCAAAAGAATCCAAAAGAGTTCCAATCAGAGGACCTAAATATCTCGGTTTCCCCCACCAAACCAAACCACCCAGAAATAAATAATCCAAAAAAATGCAGAGGATGGAGCCTAGTGACCTCCAGATGCTTGAACTACAACTCCCATCTGCCCCTGCTAGCCTGGACAATGTTTGCAGCCCAAAACATTGGGAAGGCACCAGGTTGCTTACTCCTGAACAGGCTGCTTCTGTTGCCTAATCTAAATAGAACTTCTCCTGCTTTTAATCACCTAGAGCACATCTACACCAGGATTTTACTCCAGTTCTACTCTACCCTAAGTCTATCAGATGGCACACATGGCACTCCTCATAGTTAATGTGGTGTTTCTTGCCCTAAATTCTTTTCTTTTCTTAAAAAAACCCTCTTATTTGTGATGGGTTTTCAGCCACAGCAGCTTCAGTGCAGTTTGGGGTCTGTGTGACCCCAGCTGGCTTCAGTGTGGTCTGGTGGAAGCTGTGCTGATTTTCAGAAGGGAAGATTTGCCTGGAGCGGGGGCTTATGTCTACCCAGAAGCTGCACCTTGCCTTGAGCATGGGAGTCAGCTCTGCTGCTTTGAAAGGATGTTGTTTAGGATCTGTGCTCAGTCGCATCCCGCCCCTTTAAATATTTACTGAGCACAGGAGTAGAGGCAGGGGAATAACAAGGCTGGCATGTATGGAAGTACAAAGGTATGATGAGCCTTACTGATTTTAGAAGCTTCACAAGAATGGGGAAGGGGGTGGAGTCGGGGAAGCAAGTGGAGCGGGGGAGGAGCAAGCCTCCTCACTTTCCTGCACCTAACCATTTCTCCTCGTTTGTCCCATGCTAAGGTATATTATTATTATTATTATTATTATTATTATTATTATTATAGTAGAGTTGGAAGGGGCCTATAAGGTCATCAAATCCAACCCCCTGCTCAATGCAGGAATCCACCCTAAAGCATCCCTGACAGATGCTTGTCCAGCTGCCTCTTGAAGGCCTCCAGTGTGGGAGAGCCCACAACCTCCCTAGGTAACTGGTTCCATTGTCATACTGCTCTAACAGTCAGGAAGTTTTTCCTGATGTCCAGCTGGAAACTGGCTTCCTGTAACTTGAGCCCGTTATTCCATGTCCTGCACTCTGGGAGGATCGAGAAGAGATCCTGGCCCTCCTCTGTGTGACAATCTTTTAAGTATTTGAAGAGTGCTCTCATGTCTCACCTCAGTCTTCTCTTCTCCAGGCTAAACATGCCCAGTTCTTTCAGTCTCTCCTCCAAAGTTTTTGTTTCCAGACCCCTGATCATCCTCATTGCTCTCCTCTGAACATGCTCCAGCTTGTCTGCATCCTTCTTGAAGTGTGCCCAGAACTGGACACAATACTCAAGATGAGGCCTAACCAGTGCCAAATAGAGGGGAACCAGTACTTTGTGTGATTTGGAAGCTATATTTCTATTAATGCAGCCCAAAATAATAATAATAATAATAATAATAATAAGAAGAAGAAGAAGAAGAAGAAGAAGAAGAAGAAGAAGAAGAAGAAAAAGGAGGAGGAGGAGGAGGAGGAGGAGGAGGAGGAGGAGGAGGAGGAGGAGGAGGACATCACATTACTACCATTTGACCCAGGAGGAGCTAACCCAATTTCATGAAAATCCAAACTTAAACGGATTCACCGCAATCCCTGTTTCCTTGCAGATTGGCTCCTGGACTTTCCAAGGTCTTCTGAGACCATTTCTACACCTGCCTTTTTTCCCAGGATTGCCTTGGGATCATCTCTGTGCATCCAAATGACACACAGGAGATCCAGGGAGCAGGCAAGGACGATCCCTCCATTTTCCTGGGATAATCCTTAGGTGTAGAAAGGGCCTGAGATACCATGTCAAGTAGCATTCACTCACAACCACACCTCCTGTGAGTAAGTGTCAAACACATTTGGAACCACAGAGTTCCAGGAATTCTGCATTCACTTTGTACCCGTTCTTCTCTTGTTTGGTGTGAACCGCAGCATGCCATGGAAAGCCCTTGGAGAAACAGAACGTTAATGTCACCATTTCATTTTGGCTCCACTTCACTTTGGCGCCAAGCGTTTTGGCCGACTGGACACCACGGTGACAGCGACCGATGCTGGCATTCACAACACCCATCTCAGGCGTGCTGCAAATGAGACACCGAGGCTCAATGGGAGGCCGGCCAAACAGAAAAGCTTTTCGCTTCAAAGATCCTCTGGTGGAATGGGAGCTATTTTAAACCCATAGACATCAAATGACCCCTTGCTTTCGACACATGCCATGTGAACCAGATGCTGCCACATCTGGTCAGGGACTACACACAGTGGGGGAAGTCCCATCTGCGGCATACACCGCAAGTTGCTCATCACTTCATTGTTTCTGGAGCATATTTGGAGAGGCAGTTATGCAATGAAGACAGCGAGCTGGGACAGTTCCTTCCCTTCCCTTCCCCAAGCACGGCCGACGGAGATCTGAGTCAGCTCAGAAGGAGCCAGTTTGACAGAAGTGGTGTCTTCAAGCAAAACACCATCATCAACAAAGGCTTCCTAGCCACGCTAAAGTTTTCCATTTTCTGCATTTCCCTGAAACCAACTGCTGAAAACTTTGCACGCTAGAGCTCTGCACAAAGGGCCTTTTGAAATTCTCCACCCCATTTGTGGGCAGCAAAATTGGGGGGGGGCAATTTCCCCAAATTTCTCCAGGGGTAGAAGAAATTCTCAAAGGTTTCTCAGAGGAAGAGCTCACCCTTGACAGCGTCTTCCTTTTTTGAGGGGCGGGGGGAGAGAAGGAGGCTTGTGCTGCCGCTGCAAGTGGCAAAAGTATCACCTGTATTGGCAGGCTGCTCCCCCAATTTATATCTACCACAATGTAGGTGTGAGGGGGAGAGTGCTGTGTCAAACTCCAGGGAAGAGGTGGACTAGTGCTGTGCCAAAATCTGTCCTCCAAATTACTGGAAGTTTTCTTCCCCCATGGAAGAAGCTTCCATTGTGCTGCCTCATTCACAGGGACTTTTAGAATGTATTTTTGTGATGTTTTCAAGTTTACCTAATCACTGTCCATTGGCCAAAAGGGCTGTGTGTATTTCCTTTCTAGTATACATATCTGCCTCCCGCAAAGGAGATCACTACCTTGTCATGGTGCTGGAGCTTGAGCACCTCAAGGATGCCATGAGCTAAACCATGAAGGGACACCCAAGATGGGAAGGTCATGGTAGAGAGATCAGACTAAATACGATCCCTGGGGAAGGTAATGGCAACCCACCCCAGTATTCTTGCCGTGAAAACTAAATGGATCAGTACAACCAAAGATATGTCGGTATACCATCGGAAGATGGGACCCCAGGTCGGAAGATGGTCAAAATGCTACTGGGGAGGAACAGAGGATAAGCTCAACTAGCCCCAGATGTGATGACGCAGCTAGCTCAAAGCCGAAAGGACGGTTAGCAGCCGACGGTGCTGGTGGTGAACGACGAATCCGATGTTCTAAAGATCAACACACCATAGGAACCTGGAATGTAAGATCTATGAGCCAGGGCAAATTGGATGTGGTTATTGGTGAGATGTCAAGATTAAATATAGATATATTGGGTGTCAGTGAACTGAAATGGACTAGAATGGGCCACTTCACATCAGATCACCACCAGATCTACTAATGTGGACAAGACGATCACAGAAGAAATGGAGTAGCCTTCATAATTAATAATAAAGTGGCTAAAGCAGTGCTTGGATACAATCCAAAAAATGATAGAATGATCTCAATTCGAATTCAGGGTAAGCCATTTAACATCACAGTGATCCAAATATATGCCCCAACCACAGATGCTGAAGAAGTAGAAGTAGATCAGTTCCATGAGGATCTGCAATACACCAAAAAGAGATGTTATTTTCGTTACAGGAGACTGGAACGCTAAGGTGGGTAGTCAAATAACACCTGGAATTACAGGTAAGCATGGTCTAGGAGAACAAAATGAAGTGGGACACAGGCTGATAGAATTTTGCCAGGACAACTCACTGTGCATAACAAACACTCTCTTCCAACAACCTAAAAGACGGCTTTATACATGGACTTCACCAGATGGCCGACACCGAAATCAGATTGACTACATCCTTTGCAGCCAAAGGTGGCGGACATCTATACAGATGGTAAAAACAAGACCTGGAGCTGACTGTAGTTCAGATCATGAACTTCTTATTGCACAATTTAGAATCAAACTAAAAAGAATAGGGAAGACCCACAGATCCGTTAGATGTGAGCTCACTAATATTCCTAATGAATATGCAGTGGAAGTGAAGAATAGATTTAAGGGACAAGATTTAGTAGATAGGGTCCCGGAAGAACTATGGACAGAAGTTCGCAACATTGTCCAAGAGGTGGCAACAAAAAACATCCCAAAGAAAAAGAAAACCAAGAAGGCAAGATGGCTGTCTGCCACTGGAAGTAGCCCAAGAAAGAAGGAAAGCAAAAGGCAGTGATAGGGGGAGATATGCCCAATTAAATGCAAAATTCCAGAAGTTAGCCAGCAATGCTAACAATGCTAACAATGCTAACAAAACAAGCAATGCACGGAAGTGGAAGAAGACAATAGAATAGGAAGGACAAGAGACCTCTTCTAGAAAATTAGAAACATCGGAGGTAAATTCCAGGCAAAAATGGGTATGATCAAAAACAAAGATGGCAAGGACCTAACAGAAACAGAAGAGACCAAGAAAAGGTGGCAAGAATATACGGAAGATCTGTATAGGAAGGATAATAATATTGGGGATAGCTCAGACGGTGTGGTCAGTGAGTTAAAGCCAGACATCCTGAAGAGTGAGGTTGAATCGGCCTTAAGAAGCATTGCTAATAACAAGGCAGCAGGAGACGACGGTATCCCAGCTGAACTGTTTAAAATATTGCAAGATGCTGTCAAGGTGATGCATGCCATATGCCAGCAAATTTGGAAAACACAAGAATGGCCATCAGACTGGAAAAAATCAACTTATATCCCCATACCAAAAAAGGGAAACACTAAAGAATGTTCAAACTATAGGACAGTGGCACTTATTTCACATGCCAGCAAGGTAATGCTCAAGATCCTGCAAGGTAGACTCCAGCAATTCATGGAGCGAGAATTGCCAGATGTACAAGCTGGGTTTAGAAAAGGCAGAGGAACTAGAGACCAAATTGCCAATATCCGCTGGATAATGGAGAAAGCCAGGGAGTTCCAGAAAACATCTATTTCTGTTTTATTGACTATTCTAAAGCCTTTGACTGTGTGGATCATAACAAACCGTGGCAAGTTCTTGGTGGTATGGGGATACCAAGTCATCTTGTCTGCCTCCTGAGGAATCTGTATAACGAACAAGTAGCAACGGTAAGAACAGACCACAGAACAACGGACTGGTTTAAGATTGGGAAAGAAGTACGGCAGGGTTGTATACTCTCACCTTACCTATTCAACTTGTATGCAGAACACATCATGCGACGTGCTGGGCTTGACGAATCCAAGGCTGGAGTTAAAATCGCAGGAAGAAACATTAACAATCTCAGATATGCAGATGACACCACTTTGATGGCTGAAAGCGAGGAGGAGCTGAGGAGCCTTATGACAAAGGTGAAAGAAGAAAGTGCAAAAGCTGGGTTGCAGCTAAACCTCAAAAAAACCAAGATTATGGCAACCAGCTTGATTGATAACTTGATTGATAAGAGGGAGAAAACGTGGAGGCAGTGACAGACTTTGTATTTCTGGGCGCAAAGATTACTGCAGACGCTGACTGCAGCCAGGAAATCAGAAGACGTTGACTTCTTGGGAGGAGAGCAATGACAAATCTTGATAAAATAGTTAAGAGCAGAGACACCACACTGACAACAAAGGTCCACATAGTTAAAGCAATGGTATTCCCCGTAGTAACCTATGGCTGCGAGAGCTGGACCATAAGGAAGGCTGAGCGAAGGAAGATAGATGCTTTTGAACTGTGGTGTTGGAGGAAAATTCTGAGAGTGCCGTGGACTGCAAGAAGATCAAACCAGTCCATACTCCAGGAAATAAAGCCAGACTGCTCACTTGAGGGAATGGTATTAAAGGCAAAACTGAAGTACTTTGGCCACATAATGAGAAGACAGGATACCCTGGAGAAGAGGCTGATGCTAGGGAAAGTGGAAGGCAAAAGGAAGAGGGGCCGACCAAGGGCAAGATGGATGGATGATATTCTAGAGGTGACAGACTTGACCTTGAGGGAGCTAGGGGTGGCGAAAGCCGACAGAAAGCTCTGCCGTGGGCTGGTCCATGAAGTCACGAAGAGTCAGAAGCGACTGAACGAATAAACAACAACATACATATCTGCATTGCTCTGCAGCAGCTGAAATCACCCTATGGGAGGAATTACCTCATGATGTCTTCCCTTGGGCCATAATTGAACTGGGGGTAGTTGAAGAGGCTACAGGGTGCTGGAGAAAGGATTAAATGATGGACAATGCTTGAACCCACTCTTCAGCCACCTCCTAAGTAAAGACTGCATAAGAAACCCAAACACAACCTGTGAGAATTTGCCAAATTTTCCTTCTCCTTTATATCCCTTTTCGAAAGCACTTTCTTCTCAATCAAGTTGAATGAGAACGCGTCCAAAAAAAACCTCAGAGAAATTTTCAACAAAGCATTATTACACACCTTGGGGCCAAAATAGATGTGATGGTAATGAAAAGAAACATTTGTTGAAATGGATGACCCATTCACATATGAAGAGAGAGAGAGAGAGAGAGAGAGACTTTATTTTTCTTTAATTTTCTTTATTTTTTCTTTATTTTTCTTTTATTTTTCTTTATTGCATTTATATCCCTCCTTTTTTCCTCCTTAAGGAAGCCACCATGATGTACATAATCCTCCTCCTCTCTATTTTAATCCTCACAACAACAACCCTGTGAGGTAGTTTGGGCTGAGAGTCAGTGGCTGACCCAAAGACACCCAGTTGGTTTCCATGGCCAAGTGGGGACAAGAACCTGGATCTCCAACATTCTAACCACTTTAACAGTAAAGGGAACATATACTTCAAACTTTCCCATGCCAAGGATGGGTGAGAATTTGGTCCAGTGTTCTCTCTCCCTCTCTCTCTTCATAAGACCTTAGTAACATCCACTCATTTCTTCATAAATAGAATCACACATTTTTATTCAAATATTTAAGAGAAAACATAAAAAGGCAGACTCATCCATTGAGGCAGAGAGGGTTGCATAGTTAGCATTTGGAAGCCCAGGCTCAAATTGCTGCCAATTCAGCCACGTTTGGGTCTGATTTGGGGTTGACGTCTCTTTTTTTGGACAGGTTTCTCATGTCCATGGTCCTCTCCATGCTGGAAATAGCTCTACCTATTGAATTTGGCTGGTACAGATGGGTGAGAAATTTGTTTCAGTTTGGTTTTGAAAAAGGCGTTGCCAAAATTTGCAACATTCTTCATATTCACGACAGAAAGATCTTGAGTTTGTTTGTTTTTGGTTTTTTGGCTTTTGGTTTTTTGCTTTATTTTGTTTTGTTTGTTTTAAATTGAATGAAGGAGAAAGCAAGACTGAGAGATTTGCCTATCCCTTAGTAAAATATCAGACTTACATGAAGAAACAGGAAAACTGCTGCTGGTTACTCTTTTAGGGTTCAACCCTACGCCGATTTGGACAGACGTAAGTCCTTCAACTCTCAGCACCCCCAGCCAGCCATGCCACCCTGAAATCCATTCCTGCCATTTTGCAGTGGCCAAATATATTCCCTCCCACCAAATATATTCCTTCCCTTAGCAAGAGCAGTGGCTAGGACAATGCAATTCCCTTGCCTCTCTTTCCCTCCTCCAGAATTCCAATTCCCAATGCAATTATTTTAGGTTTGAGCCAAACTCCATCCCCTCCGTTATGCCAAGATGGGGTGTGGAACTGGAAGGGCAATTTCAAGGATTTTCCATAAAAGAGGGTGGAAATTCCGGATGGCACCCAGCCATTTTTATTTTGCCATCTTTCCCTCTATGATGCGGGCACGTATGGCTCAATTGTTGAGGACAGCTTTCGTGCTGTTCATTCTAGGCTGCAAGAGAGATTGTGTGTTTTGTGGATGAAGACTTTTCATACTGTGTTGTTCATACTGTACATAAATATGCTCCAATGTTTCCTGCCCCCACTGTAGGGGGAATGCTGGAGGGAAACAGAACTGGTAGCTACCAGCCACCAAGAGACCAGGAGCTCATCTACACCAAGCAAAATATTCCACTATGAAAGCGGTATATAAAAGGCAGGAGCCACACTACTGCTTTATAGTGGTATTGAAGTGCACTGCAGGATCTACACTACTGCTTTATAGAAGTATTGAAGTGCACTGACAACTGTTGGGGCCCTTTGACACATACCATATACCATTTTCATAGTGTTATATCCTGCTTGGTGTAGATATGTCATGGGCCCCAATAGTTGTCAGTGCACTTAAGTACCGCTATAAAGCAGTAGTGTAGCTCCTGCCTTTTATATACTGCTTTCATACTGCTTTCGTCATGGAATATCCTGCCTGGTGTAGATGAGCCCCAGGAGTGCCCTACCACCAAGACATTGAAATTGGACATTGAAATTGACAGCAATGGTGGAAAAGGTAAGCTTTAGGAGTGTTCAGTTCAAGGAATCTCCTGCCCCTCCAGAACCGCCAAATTTTGAACCAGAAGTCTTCTTCAGAAAATGTTTCACTCATCCTTAACTACTGGACTTCACTTCAGTCTCCCCCCACCCTCCCATGGAATCATGGAACAAGGCTCATGAGAAAATTAGGCATGTGCTCCGCTCCGATTAGGAGCGGAGAAGCAGTAGCGAATTGGCCTGCTCCGCCTTACCCAGAGGCGGAGTAGAAGCGGGCCGCGGACCCCTAGAAGCAAGGCGAAGAGAAGCGCCCATTTTTCGGAGCTACTCTTTCAGGCGGAGCGCTCCGATCGCCATCTTGAAAATATTTCGCCCATAGGATTGCATTGCGGGAAATAATCGCGGATAACTGGGTTGTTTTTGAAGCTATCGTTCTGAAAATTCTTGTGCTCAGAGAGTCGTGGATGGGGGTCATTTTGCGACTACTCTCACCTCTCTGCGTCGTGCGGGTCGCGTGCTAGAATTTTTTAAAAATCGGGTAAACAAACGGACAGCGCGGGTCAAACGGCGGTTTTCGCCCATAGGATTGCATTGAGGAAAAGAATTGGGGATAACTGGGTTGATTTTTAAGCTATCATTCTGAAAATTCTTGTGCACAGAGAGTCGTGGATGGGGGTCATTTTGAGACTACTCTCAGCTCTCTGCGTGGTGCGGGTCGCGCGCTAGAATTTTTTTAAAAATCGGCGGGAAAAATACCTTTTTCAAAGGGCTGAGGGGCAGAGTCAGCTCCCGGTCATGATCACATGATCCCAAAGTTGGAGGAGGGCATAGGCAAAATGGGTAACTTGGGATTCTGGGAAACTTCTCTTTCTTAATCTGAACAGACTTTTCCCAGTGTTTTTTAACACAGTAGCCCCACCAAATGCACAAACACAACCTGAAATCATATACTAAGCCAATAATAAGAGAGCACTGCTACCCACCCTAACTTTGGGGAACAACTGAAAAGATGTGGTGCAAGGGGATGAGCTCCCCTAGGGCATCTCATTGTGGATGTGCCCCCACTCTCTCCTGTACTGGAAGGCCATCAGAGCCTTCCAAAGAGAGTAACCCAGTGGAGCAATGCCTATCATGAGTCAAAGTGAGCGTTCTACTTCTCTCTTAGTGGTGGAGCGATGCCTATTATGAGTTGAAGTGAGCGTTTACTTCTCAAGTTCTTCTCAGAGCTGTTGGTGAAGCAATGGCTTTCTTGAGCTGAACTGGCAGATGCTTCCCTCTCCCCCGGGCACGTCCCCCTATTACTGGTAAAAGACAGATATAGCCTTTTTTTAAAAGTTCTTCTTGTTGTTTATTCAGCAACACTGCTGCTTTTAATTCCACCCCTCCTTTGTTTATTTATTTATTTATTTATTTATTCCATTTTATATGCATTACTGGCTTATCCTTGGCTCACTTCCTTATGCCCCCAGAAATGTCTGCTGCCTGCCTGCCTGCCTTCCCTTTCTCCTCCCCTGCCCGCCTTGCAGGGATGTTGTGTGTGTCTGGCTTTGACTCAGGGGAGAAGTCCTTCCTGCGCTCACTTGGAGTTTTGGAAGTTCCAAATCCATTTTTCAAGTGTGGAAGAAGATTTCATAGGTTTATCTCTACTCCCCAATTCATGGCATGTTGGGATTTCCTTTGAAATGGCCCCATTGAGAGGTCTGCAGGTTTAAGCCCTGCCAAAAAACAGGGGATGATGGGACTGCCTTGAGTCTCGGCATGCGTACGTATCCCTGGATAAGCTTTCATGGTGGCGAGTTTGAGGTTTCTAACATGCAAATTGACAGAGCTATCCCAAGGGGTGTGAATGGGGTGCCCGATTTTCAAAAATTCCCCAAAAATCAGGGGATGATGGGATTGCCTTGAAACTTGGTGTGCGTGTGTATACCCCCATGAGGTGTCATAGTGCCAAACATGAGGTTTCTAACTTGAACAGAAAAAAAGTTGTATTTTTTTTAGCTTTCAATGCAATCCTATGGGGGGGGGAAAACAGAGCTCCGATCCGGATCCGGAGCTCCGAGCGGAGCAGAGTGGAAGTGGGCAGAGCGGGGGCGGGGCGAAGCGGCCCGCTCCAAAAATCGCGGATCTGCAAGTGAAGCGGAGCGGGGGGTCCGTGCACACCCCTAGAGAAAATCCTGATTTTCAGGTTCAGTGACATTGCAAAGCAGTAGTGTCTGTTTTCTGTTTCTAAGTCCAACTTTATGGAATAATTTCCAACATGCCAGAATTTAATTCATTCCAAATGATCCTATTATGTCGGTTGCTGTTCAGACAATGGAATTAAACTCACTGTTTTTCATAAAGTTGGCGATCCTCTGTCTCAGCCATGAGGGACCACCAAATACTTTTTCTCCTTCCCCTCACCTCAGTAGCAAGTAGCAAGGAAAGCAGTTCTGCTTGATCTTAAATATATTATTTGAAGATAAAAGGTAAATACAGAAGATGATGCTGTTTTACAATTAAATAATTCTGATGCACACCTTTCATTTTAGAGCCTAATCTACACCAAACAGGATATTGCACTATGAAAGCAATATATAAAAGGCAGGAGCCACACTACTGCTTTATAGAGGTATTGAGGTGCACTGACCACTGTTGGGGACCACTGACACATACCATATACCGCTTTCATAGTACTATATTCTGCTTGGTGTGGCTCCTGCCTTTTATATACTGCTTTCATACTGCTATAACCTGCTTGGTGTGGATTGGGTCTGAGGCCACAGCTAGACCTAAGGTTTATCCTGGGATCATCCAGGGTTCACCCCTGCCTGAGCACTGGATCCCCTGTGTGTCACCTAGATGAACACGTTTGACCCCTGGACGATCCAGGGATAAACCTTAGGTCTAGCTATGGCCTAAGTTTCCCCATGAAAATATTAAACCACATTCTACAATCTACTCAAATGACCATGACGATATTTCTCTAAAGGAGAATTTTACAATTTCAGCCTTTCAGAGCTAGTAGTATATTGATCATTCATAGATTAGTTTACAAAGGGATCGCCCTGAAAGCATATTTACTCTCAGCTATGGATGTGCAGGAAAGTTTGTTTCGTTCTTTCATTACTCCATTCATTTCTGTTATTAAAGGCTACATTCATTCATTTGTTTAAAAAAAATTAAATGCATCCATTTGTAAAAGTCGCATTCATTTTGTTAATTGTTCATTTTCATTTTGCTGCTTACATTTGTTTCCCATTGCTTTACTTTGCTTGCATGTATTTTTTTTTAATGCTCCCTCCTGTATTATTCCAGGATAAGGGTGGTGGTGAGGGTTTATTTAACATTTATTTAAAATACTTATATCCCACCCTATATCATTAAGATCTCAGGGTAGCATACAGATAAAACATACAGTATAAAACAATAATATACAGAGTTAAAAACAAATTAAACCATGATCCAAGTTAAAACAATATATAATTTAAAAGCAATAGATACAGTTAAAACAGTTAAAACAATGTGCCAGTGAGTTTAACCATCAAAGCTTCGTTAAAAAGCCATGTTTTTACTTGGTGTCGAAATGAAATCAATGTTGGCGCCAATCCGGCCTCCAAGGGGAGGGCATTCCACAGTCGGGGTGTCACCACAGAGAAAGCCCTCTCCCTTGTCTCATCATAATGTATATGTTGCATTGGTGGGATGTGGAGAAGGGCTCCTCCAACAGATCTAAGGTCTCGGGCAGGCATATATAAGGAGAGGCGTTCTCTCAAGTATCGAGGTCCCAAGCTGTTTAGGGCTTTAAATGTCATTACCAGCACCTTGAATTCCGACCAGAAGCATATAAGCAGCCAGTGCAGTTCCTTTAAGACCGGTGTTATGTGGTCTCTGTAAGATGTACCCGCCAGCAGTCTAGCTGCTGCATTTTGCACTAGCTACAACTTCCGTGTCGTCTTCAAGGGCAGCCCCACATAGAGTGCATTGCAGTAGTCTAATCGGGAAGTTACCAGTGCATGCACTTCTGTGGCTAGGTTGTCCCTGTCCAGGAAAGGCCGTAGCTGGCGGATCAGCCAAAGTTGACCCCAAGTACTCCATGCCATAGAGTCCACCTGGGCCTCCAGTGACAATGATGGATCTAGGAGTACTCCCAAGCTTCATACCTGCTCCTTCAGAGGGAGCACCACCTCATCCAGAACAGGTCGCTTACCCAATTCCCAGACTCGGGAACCACCAATCCACAGAGCTTCCATCTTATCAGGATTCAGCTTCAGTTTATTAGCCCTCATCCAGCCCATTAAAGCCTCCAGGCACTGGTCCAGCACCTTCACAGCCCCAGCTGACTCTGACGACAAGGAGAAGTAGAGCTGAGTATCATCAGCATACTGATGGCACCCAACCCCAAAACCCCTAATGACCTCACCCAACGGAGGAGGGGGGGCAATCACAAAGAGGAGCTGCCAAAATCAGCTTTGTTGTCATCATACCAAAGAAAGACATGCCCCCCATGGCACCCCTGCATGAGTGATGAATAGGGTACCAAAAATGGGTACCAATTTTTACACATTCATTACTCATTGTATTTCTTTCAAAATAAATGGGACCCATTTGGTTCACATTCCTATTTGTGCAGAAATGAATGCACACCCATAATTCTTTTTTATTATTATTTCTTTATTTAAGGATTTTTATGCCGCCATTCAGCCAAAAAAGGCTCTCACAGCGGCTTACAAAAGTATTTCTTGACAGTCCCTGCCCACAGGCTTACAATCTAAAAGACATGACACAAAAGGAAAGGGGATTGGGAGGGAGGAGGGGGAGGGTGAAAAGGAAAGCAAATTCAGGCACTACAATCTTAGTTGCAGAGTTCAGCAGTTACAGTTGACAGCAGGAGGGAGGGGGGCTCTCAGCTGGAGCTGGACCCAGGCACGGTGGAGAGGTGCCTGGCTGCTGCTTCCTCCCTCACTGGTGGCCTCTGCAGAGACAGTTGGTAGCAGGAGGGAGGGGGCTCTCAGCTGGAGCTGGACCCAGGCACGGTGGAGAGGTGCCTGGCTGCTGCTTCCTCCCTCACTGGTGGCCTCTGCAGACAGTAATTCTTGCTGGTTCCTTGCCTCCTACTTAAGAGCTTAAGGACAGCCATGCTGGATCAGACCAAGGGTCCATCTAGTCCAGCACTCTGTTCACACAGTGGCCAACCAGCTGTCAACCAGGAATCCACAAGCAGGACATGAGTGCTACAGCACCCTCCCACCCATTTTCCCCAGCACCTGGTGTGTATAGGCTTACTGCCTCAGTTGCTGGAGGTAGCACATAGCCATCAGGACTAGTAGCCATTGATAGCCTTCTCCTCCAGGAATGTATCCAACCCCCTGTTAGCGGCCATCACAACATCTTGTGGTAACGAATTACAACTATGTACAGTGTGAAGAAGTTCTTCCTTTTATCTTTCCTGAATCTCCTACCATTCAGCTTCATGGGATGACCCCATTGGGTTCTAACATTTTCTTTTCTCTACCTGTAAATACGACTCCACTTTTCTGAAGAACTGAACAATTTCTAAATTGCCACAGGCCCCCCTCCTAATTCTCATCTCAGTTCCATCAAACTGGGAAATAGTCCCATTACTTACCTTCTCCCTACACTGTACAGACACACACACACACACACACACACACACACACACACACACACTTGTCTCTGTCAGGAGGGACGTATGGGCCTGTCCATTTTGATTTCCTTCAGTTTCCAACCTTAATTTTGTTGCACCACATGGCTGCCTCAGTTTGCAATTAGAAAAAAGAGCAAGTCTGCCTAAAAAAATGTACACTTTTTTGTATGCATTTCTACTAATATGTGCATTTTGGGATACAACGTTGCATCATGGACACATTTTGTGAGCAATGTTCCTTATTCTCCCAGCATTTTAACAGTCTATAAATAAATTTTAACTTGGTGTTTTAAATTTGTAATTTTGCATTGCTGCTGTTTTTATCTGGTTGAGCTTTTATATTGTATTTTATATTATGGTTTTATACAGTTGTTTTATACTTTGAATGGTTTTAATTTTTGTGAACCGCCCAGAGAGCTCCGGCTATTGGGCAGTATAGAAATGTAATCAATCAATCAATCAATCAATATAATGTGGAGCTGTCTCTTATTTTCACTAATAGGTGTGCATATCTTTGTAATACTGCATCACAAAATTCAGGAAAGTGCAAATATCAAAGTGTGACTGCTTTTCAGTATGTGTATTGGTTGGGAAACAGCAAATTAGAAAAGTTCATAATTAAATGCAAACTGAATAAATTTCTCCCCCCTACCTATCTCTCCCTGGGACTAGTACTGTGCTGCTATTGGGAACAGCAGGGTGGGGGTGGGGTCTTTATACTCTTTCCTGTCTAAGAAGATCCAATGTCCAGTATCAATGGGTGGAGTCAGTCTGAAGCCCCCAACTCATGGAGGCTGGTGACTCCGGTGCCAATGGGGTGGTGAATCTACTTCAGGTTGCAGTCAGAAGCAGTCAGAACTCTGAAAGAGCTATCCAAGGGGCTTTGCAAAGCCCCTTGGATAACTCCATTAGAGTTCTGACTGGTTCAGACCAAAACCCGGAGTGGATTCACCGCCTGACTGGCATTGGAGCCGCCAGCCTCCACTGCACCACCTGCAGTTCAGTGATTTACCACCAGAGGCAGCTGCACATGGATCCAGCAGTAATGCTCACATCCACTTCTGAGTTATCTTGCTGTGTATAAGTGACTGACTACTAGAGGAAAACACATGGTGGGAAACTGTCCCAGTGACTAATATTTTCTGTTCTGTACCCTTAAGATGTTTTTCTTTTTTTAAAAAAAAAAACCTCTTTCTTCTCTCTCTAGCAGGTCCCATCTGACAGTAATTCTCTTAGTAATATGGATGACCAAATCAAAGCCCTTTCATCCAGGCCTCCTGAATCATAAAGGTCATTTCCCATGTGAAGAACTGGTACCCTTCCCTTCCCTTGCTCTGCCCTCCTCTCTAGCTATGCCCAGGCCTGACAGAGAGCATAAAACCCCTCAATAAAAGAAGAAAACAATCACATTATTATTATTATTATTATTATTATTATTATTATTATTATTATTATTATTATCGCACTGCTTCTGGGTTTAGGAAACCAGGGTATAAATGCTAAAACAAACACACACACAAATCACTATTTATAGTTAGCACTTTCATTATCTTGTAAACTGTACAACAACCTTGTAAAGCAGATCGGCATTACATTTTTTCTATTGTAGAAAAAGCCCTTGAGACTGAAGTAAAGTGGTTGGTGTAAGGTCACCTAGAGAATTCATCGGAGAGGGGAAATTTGGACCAAATCCTTTCTGATTCATAGCTCTGTTGCTTAGCTGCTACATGATGCCAGCACCAAACAGTCAAGAGAGATGAGGAAAAACAAACTGAAGCTGAATCCAGACAAGACGAAGGTGCTTGCTGTCAAAGGTCATAACCTGGGTTTGGAGGTGTGTCAACCAGTTCTGGATGGGGTTGCGCTCCCTCTGAAAGACTGTGTTCACAGCTTGGGAGTGCTTCTGGAACCGTCGCTCCAAATGACAGCCCAGATAGATGCGACAGCCAGGAGTGCCTATTATTAGCTTCAGCTGATACGTCAGCTGCGCCCCTTCTTAGAGTCGAAAGACCTAAAGACAGTTGTGCACACGCTGGTAATTTCGAGACTTGACTTCTGCAATGCACTGTACATAGGGCTACCTTTGTGCCTAGTCCGGAAACTTCAACTAGTTCAAAATATGGCAGCCAGGTTGGTCACCGGTACACCTAGGGGTGACCACATCACACCAGTCTTAAAATCTCTTCACCAGCTGCCAATTAGTTTCCGGGCGAAGTATAAAGTGTTGGTTATCACCTTTAAAGCCCTACATGGTTTGGGTCCAGGCTACCTGCGGGATCGCCTTCTCCCGTACAATCCGCCCCGCACACTCAGGTCCTCTGGGAAGAATTTACTCCAGCCAACAAAAACATGGCTGACAACTATTACCCAGAGGACCTTTTCTTCTGCCGCTCCTAGTTTGTGGAATGGCTTGCCAGGAGAGATTCGTCAACTTAACAGTCTTCCAGAATTTAAGAAAGCCATAAAGACTGATCTCTTCCGGCAGGCCTACCCAGCTGAATTTTAAGATGCCTTTTTTAATGGTGTGCTGCTTTTAATGATGCACTGGTTTTAAATGTTTGAATTAGTTTTATGTACTTTATGGTGTTTTTAATTGTGTTGTACCCCACCTTGATCCAGAGGGAGAGGCAGGTAACAAATAAATAGGGCTGTGCTCCGCTTCTCTTCGGTTCAGAGAAGCAGGAGCGAGGCAGCCTAATTCGCCTCCGGAAAAGGCGGAGGCGAAGAGAGTCGGGGGGGCTGCAGATTGAGGCGAAGAGGATCACCTCAATCCGGAGCTCCACCTGCAGGTAAGTGGGGGGGAGGGAGACTCATCTGGTGCTGCCGGCGCTGCCATCCATGCAGCGGTGGCACCGGCGGCGCCAGGTAAGGGAGCAGGGAGGAGGGACGCTTACCTGCATCCATCGCGGGCTTCAATTGAGTCCCCGGTTGAAGCCGGAAGTTAAGGCCGAGGCCTCTTCCGGCTTCAAGCGAGGGCCTCAATTGAGGCCTGCGATGACAGACACAGGTAAGGGGGTGGGGTGTGGCTTATCTTGCACCGCCGCCGTCCATGTAGCAATGGCGGTGAAGCCAGATCTCGCTCCACGGAGCGGGAGACAGGCGGAGCAGCACGAAGTAGATCAGGCCCAATCCGGATTTTCCGGATCGGGCCACAAAGCGGATTGGGGGGTCCGTGCACAGCCCTACAAGTAAATATATTATTATTATTATTATTATTATTATTATTATTATTATTATTATTATTCAACCAAGGCCATATGCTCGCCTTAGTGAGTTGTGATTCACAATAGTATAACCAAAGCAAATCGAGGAGATAGGAATGGTAAACAGTCCCAAGCAGAGTTTATTGCTGGCGTCCTTTTCTCCTTTCAGGAAAGATCAAGCTCTCAGAAAAGCAAGGGATATAGCAGAAAATGGTGTATCCCAGGCATATTTTGTGAAGATATAGAAAAACTCACTTCCTACTGGTGGGGGGCTTTCCTTCAGCCCAACTCCGAACTGGCTTGGAATTTAAGAACTTTTGGGGAGAATGCTTGGAAAAAGCTTGTCTATTTCCTGAGAATTCTCTTCCAGTTTTAATTTTGCCTTGTGTACACAGGTGGTATCATGCCATCCATAGGGAAACTATATAACCCATTGATTTCACCGACGCCATAACATCAATTGGTCATTGAGAAATTCAATTGATCATGATAGGATCAAGACTAGGGATAGGACAACCGGGGATGTTTGAGCTTGCCAAAATTCTCTGAACTTCGCTTTGAAGTTCAGTTCAGCTCACTCCAATTTTTGTTTGTCACCTGCTTTTTTGGTTCATTCGAACAGGAAAAGCGGACATGGGGAAAATGCATGTTTCTGTGCCCATTTTTCAAAAGTGTGCACTCCCCCCCCCCGCTGATTAAATTATGAAGAAACACACACACACACACACACACACACACACACACACTGGAAAATGCATGATCCAAAGTGGTCATTTTTTTAAAGAAAATATGTATTTTTTAAAATGCAGTCGCAAATAAGGGAATATCCTAACCTTTTTTCTGGAGTTGCAAACAGAGCAACTTATTTATTTATTTATTTATTTATTTATTTAAGGATTTTTATGCCGCCATTCAGCCAAAAAAGGCTCTCATGGCAGCTTACAAAAGTATTTCTTGACAGTCCCTGCCCACAGGCTTACAATCTAAAAGACATGACACAAAAGGAAAGGGGATTGGGAGGGAGGAGGAGGAGGGGGGAAGGAAAGCAAACTCAGGCACTACAATCTTAGTTGGAAAGTTCAGCAGTTACAGTTGGTAGCAGGGGGGAGGGGGCTCTCAGCTGGAGCTGGACCCAGGCATGATGGAGAGGTGCCTGGTTGCTGCTTCCTCCCTCACTGGTGGCCTCTGCAGAGACAGTTGGTAGCAGGAGGGAGGGGGCTCTCAGCTGGAGCTAGACCCAGGCATGATGGAGAGGTGCCTGGTTGCTGCTTCCTCCCTCACTGGTGGCCTCTGCAGTTACAGTTGGTAGCAGGAGGGAGGGGGCTCTGAGCTGGAGCTGGACCCAGGCACGGTAGAGAGGTGCCTGGCTGCTGCTTCCTCCCTCACTGGTGGCCTCTCCAGAGACAGTTGGTAGCAGGAGGGAGGGGGCTCTCAGCTGGAGCTGGACCCAGGCACGATGGAGAGGTGCCTGGCTGCTGCTTCCTCCCTCACTGGTGGCCTCTGCAGTTACAGTTGGTAGCAGGAGGGAGGGGGCTCTGAGCTGGAGCTGGACCCAGGCACGGTAGAGAGGTGCCTGGCCGCTGCTTCCTCCCTCACTGGTGGCCTCTCCAGAGACAACTTCAGATATTTATTGAAATGAAACAAAATTCTCATCCATCCTCAATCAAGATATTCTTTTGTCTGAATGGGAGTCAGCAACCACATAAAACAGCTGCAAGGAACATTTGAAAAGAAGCAATTGAGCCAAACATCACTACCACCACCACCACCACCACCACCATCATCATCATCATCTATTAATTTCTTACCTGCCTCTCCCTCTGGATCGAGGCAGGGATCAACATTAGATACAAATACCATAAAATACATAAAACCAATTAAAAACATAGACAACTAATAAAATATTAAAATATCTTAAAATTTGACTGGGTAGGCCGGCTGGAAGAGATCAGTCTTTATAGACTTCTTGTCTTTGAATTCAAAAAGACTATTAAGTTGACGAATCTCTCCCAGCAGGCCATTCCACAGTCTGGGAGCAGCAGAAGAGAAGGTCCTCTGGGTAACTGTTGTTGTTGTTATTGTTGTTGTTGTTGCAATTTACATGCCTTTTCCTCTAAGGATCCGAACACAGCTTATGTGGTCCTCCTCCTCCTCCCCATTTTATTCTCACAACAACCCTGTGAGGTAGGTTCAGTTGAGAATCAGCAACTGGGCCAAAGCCACCCGGTGAGCTTTATGGCCGAGGCTGAGTGGACACTAGAATATGGGTTCCCAGTCCCACTCCAGCACTCTAACCACTGAACATCAAAAGATTCATTACGCATCCATCAGTGTGACCTCACCCTACAATTGTCACTCATTACTTGACTAAGGGTGCAATGCGATCCATGGTTATACAGAAAACGTCCGACAACTCCTAGCATCTAGGGTGACCATATGAAAAGGAGGACAGTGCCTTTAACAGTGTCTTTAACAGTTCCTGTGTCTTTAACAGTTGTATAGAAAAGGGAATTTCAGCAAGTTATTATTATTATTATTATTATTTATTTATATAGCACCATCAATGTACATGGTGCTGTACAGAGTAAAACAGTAAATAGCAAGACTCTGCCGCATAGGCTTACAATCTAATAAAATCATAGTAAAACAATAAGGAGGGGAAGAGAATGCCAACAGGTACAGGGAAGGGTAAGCAGGCACAGGGTAGGGAAAAAACTAACAGTAGAAAGTAACAGTAGAAGTCTGCACAACATCAAGTTTTAAAAGCTTTAGGAAAAAGAAAAGTTTTTAGTTGAGCTTTAAAAGCTGTGGTTGAACTTGTAGTTCTCAAATGTTCTGGAAGAGCGTTCCAGGCGTAAGGGGCAGCAGACGAAAATGGACGAAGCCGAGCAAGGGAAGTAGAGGCCCTTGGGCAGGCGAGAAACATGGCATCAGAGGAGCGAAGAGCACGAGCGGGGCAATAGTGTGAGATGAGAGAGGAGAGATAGGAAGGAGCTAGACCGTGAAAAGCTTTGAAGGTTAACAGGAGAAGTTTATATTGGATTCTGAAGTGAATTGGAAGCCAATGAAGAGATTTCAGAAGCGGAGTAACATGGTCGGAGCGGCGTGCTAAGAAGATGATCTTTGCGGCAGAGTGGTGAACAGAAACCAACGGGCTGATGTGAGAAGAAGGAAGGCCAGAGAGAAGAAGGTTGCAGTAGTCCAACCGTGAAATAACCAGTGCATGAACAAGCGTCTTGGCAGAAGAGACAGACAAAAATGATCGAATCCTGGCAATATTATACAGGAAAAATCGACAAGATTTAGCTACTGCCTCAATATGAGGAATAAAGGAGAGCGAGGAGTCGAAGATAAAGCCAAGGCTACGAGCTTCCTTGACCGGAGTAAGCGTAACATCATTGACAGTAAGAGAGAATGAGAGATGAGGAGAAGGTTTAGGAGGAAAAACAAGCAATTCAGTCTTTGCCATGTTAAGCTTCAAGCGACGATGAAGCAGCCAAGCTGAGATATCTGAAAGACATGCCGAGATACGATCGTGAACATCAGGAGAAAGTTCCGGAGATGACAGATATAGTTGTGTATCATCGGCGTACAGATGATATTGGAGACCATGAGATTGAATAAGCTTGCCCAAGGGCAACATGTATAAGGAAAACAACAACGGGCCAAGCACCGAGCCTTGCGGAACCCCTACTGAAAGGGGGAAGGAGGAAGACGAGCTGCCATTAGTCAACACGCTGAAAGAGCGACCCGCTAGATAGGAGGCAAACCAGTTATAGACAGAGCCACAAAATCCAAGGTCATGAAGGGAATCTAAGAGAAGATCATGATCAACCGTGTCAAAGGCTGCAGTTAGATCAAGGAGAATAAGAACGGAGTGTCATTTGTATGCAAGCAGCACCTGGTGAAATCCCCTCTTCATCACAACAGTTAAAGCTGCAGGAGCCCTGCCCTCTTTTGTATCTTGGTCATGCTAAGCCGGGCTCCTGCAGCTTTAACTGTTGTGATGAAGAGGGGATTTCACCAGGTTCTCCATATATGCAAATGACACCTGCTGAAATTCCCTTTTGAATAAAGATACAGAAGCCCTGTCCTCCAAGGAGGACAGGGCTCCTGTATCTTTAACTGTTGTATTGAAAAAGGAACTTCAGCAGGTGTCATTTGTATATATGGAGAACCTGGGGAAATTTCCTCTTCATCACAAGAGTAAACCGCCCAGAGAGCTTCGGCTATGGGGCAGTATATAAATGTAATAAATAAATAAATAAACAAATAAACAAACAAACAGTTAAAGCTGCAGGTGCCCTGCCCTCTTTTGAATCTGGTCACTGTAGTATAGCTCCTGCAGCTTTAACTGTTGTGATGAAGAGGGAATTTCACCAGGTTCTCCATATATACAAATGACACCTGCTGAAATTCCCTTTTCTATGCAACTGTTAAAGATACTGGAGCCCTGTCCTCCTTTTCATATGGTCACCCTACCTACTAGCATCCCTCCAGCCAGACATGCTGGCTGGGGAATTCTGGGAGCTGAAGGACTTTTTTTCTGTTTAAACCTGCATAGGATTACAACTTTAGGCATTTTTATTGTTCTCTCTCTCTCTCTCTCTCTCTCTCTCTCTCTCTCTCTCTCTCTCTCTCTCTCTCTTTTTTTTTTTTTCCTGAAGCAGTTTTTTTAATCATTACAGCTAAACAGTGAGTTTTCAACAGTGATAGTTTTATACATATCCTTGGAAAACTCATCTAACATAATCAAATAAACTTCCTCATAAAATGTTGTGTGTTGGAAATAATCAAAGAGGCACGATTCCATCTGAAGATTTGAACTGGGGTTGAATGTTTGCCATTGTGTATGTTTTACAACATATGTTCACAAGCGAAAGAAAAGAAAGAAGGAAGGAAGAAACCCTGCAAGTAATGACCAAAGATTTTTGCTTGGTTCTTCATTTGACATTAGTTGGTTGAGACTTTATGCAAGGTAAACAAACCTGAAAAGTGAACACTTCCTCAAAAATTGCACTTATTTGCTAAACCCGTAGTCTTTAACCTTTAGAGATTGGAATAAAGCCCACTTGCAAAAAAAGAAAGCCTCCAGCTAATGATGCGTCGAACATTCAACAAATCAAAATTTTGACCAAACTTGGGATGTGCTTCAAGTAAGGATGTTACGAGCACCCAACTGAATCTGGGAGACCAACAGACCACCACCCCATCTTTCCCCACCCCATACCCAGTCAGGTGCCTGAGCACTCATGAGGCCCTAACAAGTGCTTGGCCGCTGTCCACCCTCACTGCTGAAATTGCACATTCCACCCGGTGCATTAATGGCGGCTGTAAAAGCCCAATGGATGCAGCATGGGGGGAGTGTGCAACTTCGGAAGCGAGGGCAGATGGCAGCTGAGTGCTCATCCAGTCAAGCCCCACCTCAGAAGGAGCTCGTATGGCCCAATGAGCAGGGGTAAGCGGCAGTGGTGTCACAGGGCATGTCTACACAATAGGGTGTAGAGGGAGGGAGCGGGAGGATCTCACAATATGCTGCTTGCGAGATCCTTGCCCTGGATTCACACAAGGCATGCCACATAGATGGAGGAAGCAGACCTTGTCAACAGGGGACAATAAAAGCACTTGCCCGCTAACCCTGTACCAGATATACGTAAGATCTGTGCTTGAGCAATCAAATGTTCCAGAAAGCATCACTCCTATGTGTTCTAATCTCTCCCAGTATGCGTGGGCAGCACTGTATACGCCCCCAGGAAGAAGAAGAAAAGAATGCCAAGGTATTTTCTTGTTGACCTTTTAAAGCTGGAAAGGAAAAGCAACAAACTAAGGAAGGAAAAATAGCCTTCTTATTATAAATGTGAAAGCTTGCATACATTAGTATTTTCTTTTCCAAAAGGCCTGCCTAATTTACTTGAGAAAGCAAGATTGCCTTCTATATTTGTTTTTTATTGGATGGTGCTGTCCTATTAAGCTCCCTTACATGGTGCAGACGTCACTGACCGGTGCCGAGAAAGACCTGCAAGAAGAAGAGGCAGTTACTAAGGAAACTTTTTCTTTTCTTGCAGAAAAGTCAAGACAAACAAAAGCCATATAAAAAGCAGGAAAAAAAGACAAATGAGAAGGCTGGTTGATGCATATTTTCACCCAAGGATCTTTCTGTAATAGAGGTCTTACTTACAGCAGGAGTTTGATGTTGGATTTCATGGAAACACTGAATGCTATCCAAAGACACTGAGCTATTTTTAAACAGGTTGCATCTTTAGATCGTTTTCACTTGAAGAGATCTTTGAGGACGCCACAGAGCATTACATTTTATTCAGACTTTACGAATTTGCAATATATAGAATGATCAGTGGATCAGATGTTCTCTTCCCAAATGTTTACGTGATGTTTTGAAACCTAAGATGCAGTTTTCCATTGCCCATGGACAAACTGTATGCCCATATCAAAGTGTAAGAACAAGAAATGTAATGATTCACACATATTCCTGTGTTCATGGATATGAAAAGTAGAACTGTGCATGGACTCCATGGATTCAGATGGAGGGCCTTGCTGGACCTACCTCAGAATCCATGTGGGAGGAGCAGCCAGCCCGCACTAGAAGTAGTGCGGGCTGTCACTCCTTTCCACAAGTCAGATGCGACGGGGAAAGGAAAGCCCCGTAACGTCCTCCATTTTTTAAAAAAAAAAAAAGTTAAAGGGGCGATGTGTGCAGGAGCGCACCAATAAAGGGTTCCCTGCTCCCCCCTGCCCGGATTTCCCCGCCCCCCACAATGTCTGATGCCCCCCCACTCGCTCACTCGCTCGCTTGCTCGCCCCCTCACTTGCCCGCTCACTCACCCCCACTCACCCCCCGCTCACCCCTGCTTGCCCCCTCGCTCACCCCCCCCGCTCGCCCCCCCGCTCGCCCCCTCACTTGCCCCCTCAGCCCTGGGCTCAGCCTGGGGCTGCGGAAAAACTGGGCCACAAGTGGATCCGGTTATCCATGGTCAAGGGAGGGTTTAGCCTGGCCTGACCCCGGGATCCCCTGCACGCACAGGGGTGAGCCCGGGTTTCAGCCCGAGTTAAACCCTCATCTAGCAACAGCCCCAGTCTGACCTGCTTCGAACTCTGGATCCAAATAAGGGACCCCACCCACCCATTTAATTTCCAGAAGAGAAGGAGATAGCATTTAAAAAAAAAACTGGTAACCTCTTGAAGATGGTGCAGCTGCAGGCACTCTTCCAATGGGTCCTGGTGGGTGGCGGCTGTGTTCAAATGCTGACTTGGCTGGCAAATTCATTTTTCTTCAGTGTTGACAGTGGGACAACATCCACCACTGTACCTCAAGGCAGCAGGCTAGCTTGGGGGTGTAGGGCTGGCCATTTGGTGCAGAGCTCTCTCCTCTAACATCTTGCTGTCTTCTCTCAGCATCTTCCATTTGAGGAGACCACCTCACCTTGCCTAATGGTAAGGCCGGCCCTGCTACACTGGCTTCAGGTGGCACTAATGGGAGGTAGTGGATAGATGAGGACAGGAATCAGTGTCTGAAAGGTGCAGCAAGACTTTTTAAAGCTTGAGCGTGGGGATGGGTGAACTTCCCTGAGTCCTGTTTGTGCTCTGCTTGCCAGGCGCCCAAGGGTTGCCTGTCCCTAGCTTGCATGTGGGGTGAACTGCCTGACAGTTTGCAGGCACCCAGAAAGAGCTTGAGTCTTTCTTTCTTTTTTTCTGTCCATGACCTATGATTTGTGCAAATTCATGGCTGGGAATATTTGCAGAATTCATGATTTGTACAAAACTACAGCCATAAATAGCATAATTTGTGTAAAAGCATAGGCACAAAGGACAATTTACACCTGCAGTTTCGTTCAAATGGTGCTATTTACAATTCCAATTTTGCACGAATCGAGATTTCTGTAAATATTCCCTGCCACGAATTTGTGCAAATTAGGATTTGCACACACACACACACACACACACACACACACACACACACACTAACGGGAAACCATGAGCTTTCCTACCACAGTTCATGCTGAGTTAAGCCAGCTCAGGGATCCACGAACTGGCATCTGGAGGGCCAAGCTGGCAAAAACATGCCAAGCTCCATCCACAAAGTGGATTCCTCTGACATCCCTTGCTCTGCATTAGGCAACGAAATGTCTTGAGCCAGCCCTGACAAACTCATTTGAAGTGGTGAAGCCAATCTAGGAGAGATGCTGGCCGATGGCAATGGAAGAAGAATGAGAAATAGTATCTATGAACTCCAATGCCATGACATTCCAAAGCACACCATGGAGGCAGCATCAACTGTAGGATCACTGTTGATACTAGAGGCTGCCATGATGTCCAAATATATGAAGAAATTGCCATGGGCTGAAACAGCAGCTTTAACTGGTCCTAGTAAACAAAGCAATTAACATTCCCTTTCCCTGACTACCAGTCCTTCGGCAGTTCACCAATTTTGTGCAGTTTATTCAATTATTTATATTTTATTTATTTATTTATTTATTTATTTATTTATTTATTTATTTATTAAAGCGTTTGTATCCCAGCCTATATCACTGGGATCTCAGGATGGAATAAAGATAAATTCAGAACAATGGAAAACAATAAATACACACAGCTAAGAGTGAGCTAAATGGAGGGGTGGTCTGACTTGGTATAAGGCAATTTCCTGTGTTCCTAAAAGTGTGGATTTCCTGAGAGTCACATGTAGAACAGGGTCCACAGTTTGCTTCTCTCATTACCCACAACATAAAACTCCCTGCTTGTGTGGGAACTGTTCCATTTTGTCCTATTCTGATTCATCATAGCTCTCCAGTCAACAGCCCTGCGCTTTGCGAAGCGGAAAACCAGCAGCCAACTGTGGAGAATCGCAAATCTGATTTGAATAAGTGGGAGCCAGTTGCAAGAACTTTAAATAGAAAGAAGATTAACGCCATTTTTTTCTGAGGGCCAGGATGCATTAAAGGGCATTTAAAAGCAATAAAGGAACTGCTAAATATGCCAGCTCTCCACATATACAGACCTCGAGGGGATTAAGTCCAGCATAAAATATGCCGTCCATAGAAGGGCGATAGGTTCAGTGCTGGCCAAGAGGCAAGTGTTTGAAGTTAATACAAATGTGAAGTGGAAAGTGTGGTTATTGCCGGATATTTTGCCCAAGGATGGCTTTTTTGCGCAATGGAGTGCTTGTGCATCAAATGCTGCTTTTTTCCGCCACTGTTCCAGAGATATAGTGAATATGTGATTTTTTGCTTTGAAAGTGGAAAACCATATGATATTCATAGCATCTCTAAATATGGCCCTTCCTGTCATGTCTAGCCCTGCTCCCCCTGGGATGGCAGAAGGTGTTTCAGGTGATCCATCAGAATCAAACTCTGAAGTAGAGGAGTCGGCGCCAGACACAGGCCAGCCTGTACCAATGGGGGCGAAAGCTCTCACGGGCTTTTCACCAACTGGGAGTAGACCTTCTCCAGAGCTTATCTCCTTAAGGGCAAACAATGCACAGTCAGTGGGAAACCAACATTCTTCTGAAGGAGAGAGCATGGACAGGTTAGCCAATCCTAGAGTACGCCACAGACTAAAATGGGAAGAACGAGAGGAAGGCAAGAGAAATTCGGCCAGGCTTTTCATTCTTCTTGAAAAGACCATTGTCTCCCTTAGTTTGCATAGTTTTGCCTAGAGGAAAGTTCCAAGAGATTAGACTCTCTTCAGGTGCGAAGAGACGTTTATTGCTTAAATAAAGCTTTGTGGATTACCTAGCAAGCCTCGTTATTGTCTACCAAGAAGGCAGAAAATTTTGAGAAACATAACACTTACAGAGTTCTGGACGTAGGCTGAGTTGACTGTATAAGCAATTTGCCATGGTGCCATGGTCCAACTGGAGGAACTCTCCTCTGAAGAGGAGCTTATGCTCCCAGAGATGGCCAACACCAAGGAGCTACCCATGGCAGGAAACCTGGGGGGACCTCAGCGCTCTGGGGAGATGACCCTGACTCCATCCCCAAAGAAGGAAGGGAGTTCTGCCTCTGAGGCAGAGGCTGAATGACCACCTAGACCCCAAGAGCATTATTGCCTCAAGAGGCAAGCCGGTAGGGCCTCTTTAAGGAGAAGCACTCAAATAAAAAGGACTCCTGAAGAGGAAGAGACTCCTTGGGATCAACAAACTGCAGCTGAGCCCTGGATGGGGCTCAGCAAGCTCTGACAGTATAAAACCTAGCCATTACTGGAAACAATGCTTTCAATAAGCTCCAGTGCCATGTACCTCAGACCTTGCTCTGTGATTGAATCTCGGTGCTACTGACCTTGGACTCCGGCTTGGATTATATATTGTATCTAACTGCTTATCTGTGTTTTGACCTTGATTGCTCTTCCGAGCTTTCTTTTGGAACTCTCCTTCTTGCCTGGTGAAATTGTGCTTCTGACCATTGTCTGTTTATTGACTTGCTTTTGGATTGCCCCTGAGTTTAACTTAATGCTGAGTTTAACATAATCCAGCCATAGCAGGCCACATGACCTCTTCATCTGTTATACAATGGCTTTGCCAGTTGGGACCCCATGCATTCAGGGGACCTGATGGTGTGGAGTGCCTATGCACATTCCATTACATGCGCATACAGATAGCTGTGCTCGATATGTAGATATCAATGTGCTAAGGAGTTCCTTTGGGGCTTCCAAGTTCTCTGTCCTTGTGCTCCAGCACCTCTTAATGTGGATAGGGAGACATTTTTCTCCCTCTCTCAAAAAACTAGAACCCGGGGTCATCCCATGAAGCTGATTGGTGAGAGATTCAGGACAAATAAAAGGACGTACTTCTTCACACAGTGCATAGTTAAATTATGGAACTCACTACCATAAGATATAGTGATGTCCACCAATTTGAATGGCTTTAAAAGGGGGTTGGATAAATTCCTGGAGATGAAGGCTATCAATGGCTACTAGCCCTGAAGGTTGGGTACTATCTTCAGTATTCAAGGCAGTAAGCCTGTGTGCACCAGTTGCTAGGGAACATGGGTGGGAGGGTGCTATTGCACCATGTCCTGCTTTGTTGGTCCCTGGCCAATGGCTGGTTGACCGCTGTGTGAACAGAGTGCAGGACTAGATGGACCCTTGGTCTGATCCAGCATGGCACTTATCATAGAATCATAGAATTGCAGAGGCCACCAGTGAGGGAGGAAGCAGCAGCCAGGCACCTCTCCACCGTGCCTGGGTCCAGCTCCAGCTGAGAGCCCCCTCCCTCCTGCTACCAACTGTCTCTGGAGAGGCCACCAGTGAGGGAGGAAGCAGCAGCCAGGCACCTCTCCACTGTGCCTGGGTCCAGCTCCAGCTGAGAGCCCCCTCCCTCCTGCTACCAACTGTCTCTGCAGAGGCCACCAGTGAGGGAGGAAGCAGCAGCCAGGCACCTCTCCACTGTGCCTGGGTCCAGCTCCAGCTGAGAGCCCCCTCCCTCCTGCTACCAACTGTCTCTGGAGAGGCCACCAGTGAGGGAGGAAGCAGCAGCCAGGCACCTCTCCACCGTGCCTGGGTCCAGCTCCAGCTGAGAGCCCCCTCCCTCCTACTGCCAACTGTCAACTAACTGCTGAACTTTGCAACTAAGGCCATAGCTAGACCTAAGGTTTATCCCTGGATCATCCAGGGGTCAAACCTGTTCATCTAGGTGACACACAGGGGATCCAGTGCTCAGGCAGGGGCGAACCCTGGATGATCCCAGGATAAACCTTAGGTCTAGCTGTGGCCTAAGATTGTAGTGCCTGAATTTGCTTTCCTTTTCCCCCTTCTCCTCCTCCCTCCCAACCCCCTTTCCTTTTGTGTCATGTCTTTTAGATTGTAAGCCTGTGGGCAGGGATTGTCAAGAAATACTTTTGTAAGCCGCCATGAGAGCCTTTTTTGGCTGAATGGCGGCATAAAAATCCTTAAATAAATAAAAAATAAAATAATAGAATAGCAGAGTTGGAAGGGGCCTACAAGGCCATCGAGTCCAACCCCCTGCTCAATGCTTCTTATGTTCTTATGCATTGATGTCAGATAAAACCTCCCATAGTCCTGTTACAAATTTTCAATCTCAGATTACAAGGGCAGTGTACTAAAATTAATATTGTTGATACCTGGAGGGGGCAAGTATTTTCCTGCCAGCAAAAAGGGCATATATAATAAATCACTGTGGGCAGACAACTTACAATATCTTCTACATTACACCATGATTTAGATTTATTGATTTAGAAAGGAAGGAGGGTCAAATTCCACAGGAGAAGATTTGGAAAGCTACTCTAGCCTTTTTGGTAAACTTAGGTATATGGTAAATCTCTTTCAAAGTCTTAACAGCCTGGTACACAATTCCAATAAAGCTGCAACCTATAAGGAGTACTGGAACATTTAAATCTCAGAGTAACTGTGTGGAGTCAGGAATGTTCTTCCACATCTGGTGGACATATCCCAAAGTTACATTTGTGGGGTGGGGAGCAGGGAGATTACCATGAACATAAGCAAAAAATGTGGCTTGCCCTGTTCCAACAGATCTACTGTGTTTGCTTAATCTGGTTGCTGATAATGAACAATATGCATAAGGGAGTATTACTTTATTTGTTGAAGTCTGCAAAGCTTACAATTGCTTGTAACTGAAAGAAAGGTTTATCTTTTTCTTTTATTTTTTCCAGTGAATAGCTTGGAGAAAAATGCATATTATAATCTTGCAAACAAGCTACCTTTGGCAGTTTGAGTGCTCGATAGCTTCTACAGAGCCTATTTTTAAATTATTATTTTGGGGGGACAATATGGGAATGGTAGCAGTAGCCCAGTCAAATTTACCTCCCAGTGCCCCACCTTCTCCTTTGCCTCTCACATCTTAGGGATGGTACTATACTTCCTGGCCAATAGTGACATTTTAGGGATTCCTCCACATCTATCATCTGTACCATGGGCTGCATCAGGAAGGCCCAGAATGCACTTGCTCTCTTGGCAGGCCTGGCCCTTAGGTAGAGTGACATGAGTGCCTCAGTAGATGTGATGGTGGGGAGGGAAATGTGGCAGCCTCATGGCTGTTCCTCATGCACATTCCTGCTGTTCCCTCTCTGGAAAACTGAGCTGTGTATTCCAGCACACAAGTTGTCCTGCCCCATCCCAAACTAGCCTGCTGCCCCCGATGTGGTGGAGGATGCTATCCCATTGCCAGTGTTGAAATAACACTCAACTGTTGGCTTCTGTGCATATAGACTGGAGAGGGAATGCCATCTTGTCCTTTGCCTCAGGAAGGAAAGTGTGCTGTCCAGCCCTGTATCTTGTCATGATGTCACTTTCTGAATAATGTCCAAAGTAGGGCTGTGCTCTGCTTTGCTTCGGAGCATAGAAGCAATAGCGAGGCGGCCTGATCCGCCTCCGACAAAGGCGGAGACGAAGTGGGCTGGGGGGGCTGTGGATCGAGGCAAAGAGGATCGAGACCAAGCAGAACCTTTGCCTCAATCTGGAGCTCCAAGGAAAAGGTAAGTGGGGACTTACTTGGCGCTGCCACAGTCCATGTGGCGACGGCGGCAGAGCCAGGTAAGGGGTCAAGGGGGAAGGGTCTTACCTGAGTCTGTCGCATTCCAGCAGCGGCTTCACCTGAGCCCGAGGATTCAAACCGGAAGACCAGGCCCCAGCGGCCTGGTCTTCCTGTTTGAGTCCTTGGGCTCAGGTGAAGCCGCTGCCGGAAAATGATGGACGCAGGTAAGGGGGAGGAGGGAGGGAGGGCCTTACCTGGAGCCACCACCACCACAGCAGTCCATGTGGCAATGGCAGCGGAGCCAGGTAAGGGGGCAGGGGGAAGGGTCTTACCTTAGTCTGACGCGTTCCGGCAGCGGCTTCACCTGAGCCAGGAAGCCTGGTCTTCCTGTTTGAGTCCTCAGGCTCAGTTGAAGCAGCCACCAGACCGCGATGGATGCAGGTAAGGGGGGAGGGAGGGGGGCCTTACCTGCTGCCGCTGCCGCTGCCACTGCAGAGCTCCGATTCGGATCTGGAGCTCTGAAGTGGAGCGAAGCGGATTGACGTAGGGCAGAGTGGACGCGATCCAGAATTTGCAGATCAGGTGCAGAGCAGATCGTGGGGGGGGGGGGTCCGTGCACAGCCCTAGTCCAAAGGGGGATCAGTGCTGCACAGGCAATGCTGACCCATTCCCAGGGGCATCCAACATGGTGGCTTAATTTTGGAAAACAGCTATGAGGCCCACTTGCTCCACACTAGGAAGGTAGCAGGTAGCAGGTAGCAGGTAGCATGTCAGACTAGGACTGGGGGATTGCTAGGTTCAAATCTTCACTCAGCCATGATATTCATGAATAAATGCTTATGGATTTGCATGCCATCTCAAAAACAAAATCTCAAAGTTTGGAAAGAACTGAACTTAAGAGTGAAGAAATTCTTTTAAATTTGAGATGAACTAAATTTAAGATTGGAAAAATGAGAAAATGAGAGAAACCAAAACTGACTTGTTTGTCTGTCCTAACATATCATCCAAAACCTAAAAATGGGATTTAAAGTACCCCCCCTGGTTATAATTTGGCCGCCATTGTAATTTCCACTGGAATTGTTTTCTACAACTGTCCCCACTGGTAATATCATTGCAAGATGTGTTTGTATGACTAATAAGTGTGGACCACATATTTCTTTGAAGAAGATAGGAGATAGAGAGAATTTCATTTGGTCCACATTCTTTAACCAAACCAACTTAATTTGCCCTTCCTGTACAAATATGTGCATTGGATCGCAGTTATCCTTTGGCTTCCTCAACTCTCTAAATGTAGCAAGGCACTTATCGGCACAAAACCTTTGCACAAAAATGTGTATATTTGAGAAAAATGGGTACAAAAATGTGAGGTGATGTTTGCCCTGTCCTGGACGGGGTTGCACTCCCCCTAAAGGATCGGGTCCATAGTTTGGGGGTGCTCTTGGATCCAGAACTGTCACTTGAGGCACAGGTGAACTCAGTGGCAAAGAGCACCTTTTATCAGCTTAGGCTGATATACCAACTGTGCCCTTATCTGGACAGAGATAGCCTAGCTACAGTTATCCATGCTCTGATAACCTCTCGTTTGGATTACTGCAATGTGTTATACGTGGGGTTGCCTTTGAAAACGGTCCAAAAACTTCAACTGGTACAAAACAGGGCAGCACACTTACTAACGGGGACTGGCTGACGAGACCACATTACGCTAGTCCTTTTCCAGCTTCATTGGCTGCCAGTCCAGGTCCGTGCGCAATTCAAAGTGCTGGTATTAACATTTAAAGCCCTAAACGGCTTGGGGCCAGGTTATCTGAAGGAACGCCTCCTCCCATATGTACCTGCCCGGACCCTAAGGTTATCCTCAGGGGTCCTTCTCCGTGAGCCCCTGCCATAGGAAGTGAGGCAGGTGGCTACCAGGAGGAGGGTCTTCTCTACTGGCACCCCGGCTGTGGAATGAGCTCCCTAAGGAGGTTCGCCTGGCACCTACACTATATTCTTTTAGATGCCAGGTGAAGACCTTTTTATTCTCCCAGCATTTTAACAGTCTATAAATAAATTTTAACTTGGTGTTTTAAATTTGTAATTTTGCATTGCTGCTGTTTTAATCTGGTTGAGCTTTTATATTGTATTTTATATTATGGTTTTATACTGTTGTTTTATACTTTGAATGTTTTTAATTTTTGTGAACCACCCAGAGAGCTCCTGCTATTGGGCGTTATAGAAATGTAATAAATAAATAAATATTTCATGGGAAATTGAATAGAAAAGGACTCAATGAAATTGCATCCAAAAATAAATATTCATGCTTTTTTAAAAAAAAAAAAAAAAAAAAACATTTGCCAACTGATGTGGAAATTGGACAGAATGGACTTGTGATTAAATATGAGCAAAACTAACACAGACCAGAAATACAGTGATTCATCCATGGGAAGACCCATCTGGTCAGCCCCACACTTGTTTGTGATCACGTCCAAGGGTGTCCAGCATGATCTTGAATCTCCAGTGAGTGCAGTCTATAAAGGGCATTTATGGCTATGATCTCTACTTAGCGATGTATGAGACTTTTGTTTTAGTTCCACACATCATCAGAAGATGCCCTGTTCGATACCCCACATGGGAGCACATTTTTCTGGAGAAGTTTGCACATGCCCAAGCTTTCACAAGAACATAAAAAGAGGGTCCATCTAGTCCAGCATTCTGCTCACACAGCGGCCAACCAGCCATTGGCCAGGAATCCACAAGCAAGATACAGATGCAACAACTCCCTACCATCCATGTTCCACAGCAACTGGTGTATATAAGCTTACTGCCTCAGATACTGGAGGTAGCACATAGCCATCATTCAGGATTCGTAGCCATTGATAGCCTTCTCCTCCAGGAATTTATGCAACCCCCTTTTAAAGCCACCCAAAATGGTGGCCATCATCACATCTTGTAGTAGTGAATTCCATAGTTTAACTATGTGCTGTGTGAAGAAGGACTTCCTTTTATCAGTCCTGAATCTCCCACCAATCAGCTTCATGGAATGACCCTGGGTTCTAGTATTATGGGAGAGGGAGAAAAATGTCTCTCTATCCACATTCTCCACACCATGCATGTGGATTGCATTCATATGTGTTTTTTTTTTTATTTTTTAAAAAGAGCAATTTAAAATGCACTTTTTCCCTCCCCAAAAAAGATACGCAAGCTTTTGTGAATGGGGGGGAGTGTGCACTTTTGAAAAATGTGCACTCTACCTACTCAAAAGTGCACTTTTCCAATTCAACCATAAAGAAAAAACAGTTGCATATGAAAACAGAAGTAATGCAAATTGAGCTTTAAAGTGTGGTTTGGAGAAACCCACTGAGCTCTGGTTCTCTCATTTGCAAGTACAGACAAATTTTCGACTCCCTGCAATCCCTTCTCTTTTTCAACCCTGCCTAGCAGCCTTACTGACCATTACACTCTGCAATATCTGAGTCCTGCAATACTCTTTCTTAATCTTCCAAAAAAAAGAAAGAAAACCTCCACTGTGTTTCTTTTAAAATGCACAAAGTGCCATCCTCCTCTCAACAGTCGCTCCCCAACATAAATAAACAGAGACGCAAACGTGGAAAATGTGCATGCATTCTACTTCCATCCTAAATATTTACATTTGGGTAGTTTGAAAGAGCTCTGATTTCAGCCCCCAGAAATAGTGAAAGGGTCGATCCTCTGGGAGACGTTGTGGTGTCAGGGGTAACCATTGTCTATAAAGGATGCCTTTTGAAAAGCGGCTTGGATACATTCCAAGCTATAGGGACATGTGGCAGCCACTTGGGATATTTCTAATATAGATAAATATTTTCTAATATATATATATATATATATATAGAGAGAGAGAGAGAGAGAGAGAGAGAGAGAGAGAGAGAGAGAGAGAGAGAGAGAGAGAGAAAGAAATCTCCTTCCTAGTTTAAACTAGGGTTGGTTTGTATGATGCAAGTTCTACCTCCACCATCCATCATCCTTCCCAATGGGCCCTAGGTTTGCAAAATCCGCCTGCTGTTTGACAAAAGTACATTATTATTATTATTATTATTATTATTATTATTATTATTATTATTATTTATTTATTTATTTATATAGCACCATCAATGTACATGGTGCTGTACAGAGTAAAACAGTAAATCGCAAGACCCTGCCGCATAGGCTTACAATCTAATAAAATCATAGTAAAGCAATAAGGAGGGGAAGAGAATGTAAACAGGCACTGGGTAGGGTAAACAGGCACAGGGTAGGGTAAAACTAACAGTGTAAAGTCCAAACAACATCAAGTTTTAAAAGCTGTAGGAAAAAGAAAAGTTTTTAGCTGAGCTTTAAAAGCTGCGATTGAACTTGTGGATCTCAGATGTTCTGGAAGAGCATTCCAGGCGTAAGGGGCAGCAGAGGAAAATGGACGAAGCCGAGCAAGGGAAGTAGAGACCCTTGGGCAGGCGAGAAACATGGCATCAGAGGAGTGAAGAGGACGAGCGGGGCAATAGTGTGAGATGAGAGAGGAGAGATAGGAAGGAGCTAGACCGTGAAAACCTTGAAGGTCGACAGGAGAAGTTTATATTGGATTCTGAAGTGAATTGGAAGCCAATTAAGAGATTTCAGAAGTGGAGTAACATGGTCAGAGTGGCGAGCCAGGAAGATGATCTTAGCGGCAGAGTGGTGAACAGAAACCAACGGACTGATGTGAGAAGAAGGAAGGCCAGAGAGAAGAAGGTTGCAGTAGTCCAACCGAGAAATAACCAGTCCATGAACAAGCGTCTTGGCAGAAGAGATAGACAGAAATAATCGAATCCTGGCAATATTATACAGGAAAAAAACGACAGGATTTAGCTACTGCCTCAATATGAGGAATAAAGGAGAGCGATGAGTCAAATATGAAGCCAAGACTACGAGCTTCCTTGACCAGAACTCTAGATAGTCAGGTGCTGCTGGTACCGAAGGACAGAGCTGCAGCAGTACAGGGCTTTTAGGGAAAATGGTGGATGTTATACATTGGGCAGAATCCTGGGCTCTGGCAGCATGCAGTCCATTCCTAGTGGCTGGTGGAAGAGAAAGCTTGGTTACTTTCTTCTTCTAGTA